>NC_056730.1:706393604-706613604 GCF_019279795.1 Protopterus annectens | reverse complement strand
AGCGTCCACAGATAACTCAGATTCTAGCTGGATAGGACTAAGCCCTTCAGGAAATCTGACCAGTTATTACTCAGTTTTGCACCAGGGGCAGAGGGCAAGGCCATTTCAAAACAGACAATTTCCAAATGGATAACGCACTGTATCCATTTCTGCTACAAACACCATGGGAAACCGACCCGTCAGAAGATCAGAACACATTCCATTAGGGCAACTTCTATCTCTACACCATTCCTCCGGGGAGTCCCTACCAGGGACATTCTGGAGGCTGCTACATGGAGTTGTGCACAGACATTCACCAAGCATTACCAACTGCCTATATTTTACAAATCCAGGGCAGGTTCTGCAACTGCAGTCCTGCAGGGCATACTAGTCAGCCCAAATCTTCTTGACTGCCTCCGCCCTTTCTTCAGCTTTGGGAATCAACCCAAGTGTGATGACTGCAACAGCGAAACACGAAGAACATAGCACAGTTGTGTACACTTACCATAAATGTAGATATTAGTGTTTTCACTGTTGCTGTCCTGGTTTCCTTCCCTCCAACCCCCTTCTCTCTCTGTCTCCCTCCCTCCGTGTATATTACTTACCCCTTGCAAGGGTTATTGATATTGGTATTTACTTTTTACTGGTGGTGATTTTCTCACCATATCTTAGCTCTCTGTTGGGGGGCTCCTGTCATTT
Source organism: Protopterus annectens (assembly GCF_019279795.1). Lineage (NCBI taxonomy): Eukaryota > Metazoa > Chordata > Ceratodontiformes > Protopteridae > Protopterus > Protopterus annectens. The sequence goes on along the minus strand of NC_056730.1, from coordinate 706,612,926 downwards.
GGGGCAAGAAAAAGTGATGTAATGGTGTTGTCTGCCTGTTTTTATACCCCTGATGACCTGACGTCAGTCCTGGAGTGACAGCAACTGACGCAGAAATACAAAGTCTCTGGTATTCTGGCCGACTGAGGGCTACCTGCAGGCAGATAACCCAAGTGTAATGACTGCAACAGTGAATACACTTGAACAGCTACATTTATGGTAAGTGTACACAACTGTACTTTACTGATTGAGTGAGAAGGTCACATAGAAAAAACAGTTTTACTTCGTTAGTTGTGATATTTTGCAGTCACCCTAATGGTAATGGACATCAGCTGTGTCTAACTGTCCTGTGTTTCCTTATGCTTAGTCGAGCACACTGCTTGTTCTGTGCTGATGAGGTCATAATAAGGCTGAAGTATGCATATCCACAGCTTGTCGTGTTTGGTTTTATTGGCCTGAAATTGCCCATTGAAACGACTTAAAAAGAAATAAGTCATGAGCATTCAGAATTGCCATATAGCTGAAACACCTGATGTTCATAAGGGTCATTTGCATATATCCCATGTGCCTCTGAGAGGTTTGAGAGGTCACTCAGTGGAAGTTTTAGTTTGGCTAGAGTTTTCATTTAGTTGTTACTGAGTACGGGTGAAGAGAAGGGTATATGAGAATTTTAAATGAAAGACCTGTTCTGGTAGATTTAGACGTAGCTGTTTAAAAGGGATAATTAGTATTTCATATAAAATACTGCATGATAACTAAAAGAATCCATCAGAGGAGGTTAGAAAAGTTTCAGAAAAGACTGGAAAAGCAATTTACAAGAATGAGAAGACGTGTATGCATTCAAGTCTAGAAGGTTATTGATCTTTGATTGGAACTGTTTGCATAGGTATTTTTATACATCGAGCAGACTTCAAAGAATGTTTCCTCTGGTAGATAGCAAATGTTGGAGATGTGATGGAATAGTAACTGGGAACACGTTTTGGGAGTGTAATAAGTTTGGCAGATTTTAAAAATTCCTTACAGAGTACTCTATCAGAAATATTGGATGTGCAAATGGCTGTAAGTAAGGAAATTATTATTTTGAGCTGGAATACAGGATCTGAATTACTTAGACATAATAAGGCCTTAAGTTTAATTATTTAGTCTACCAAAAAAGCAATTGCTAGAAAATGGAAATGAAGGTCTGTACCAGTGATGGCGAACCTGTGACATGCGTGTCAAAAGTGACATGCCACGACGTTTTGGGCGACACACCAGTGTTCACCAACACCTGATTTACCAAAGAAACTGAATGAACAAAAATACAAGTATGTGACCCTGCACTTTGTATTAAAACTCAGCAAAAAATGAAAAATATGACTTGAAGATGCAGATGGTTAAACGCTTTCGTTCATTACATAACTTTTTTAGAAACTGCCATATCTCACAACAAATGCCCATTTATACCATCAGTTATTAAATTCACGCAATTGACCATTCAGAATCTTAGTCTAAATATGCTAGTTAAGGTATGTAAGTGTTTAAAACACAACCCAAATAATACACAAAATACATTGTACACCAATGAACATAATCTACTAAAAAAAACGTTTACGCATTCCGTAACTATTTTTAAACTGATTTTAGCTGTAAAACTTCAAGATAAGTATTAAATACATCAATAAATCTTCCTGCGTTTACTTTTTCTAGCACCATAAACTGAAATTTTTAAAAATCCTGACAGCTTAGGGAATGTCCTGCTAAAGCATTGTCTTTTTTCTTAATAGCTAAAGCAGCTGTTCCCTAATCCTACTGGCTAACTTCCAAATGGTTTTCCCAGTATAGAAAAACTTAGATGTGGAACAGATTGCAGCATACACCAATCCTTCTGTGTTACAGGAATATCTGCCTTTTGCTGTATATAAACAATTATTGTGTTTAAAAAAGAATGTGATCATGGGTATAATAAATCTACAGAAAGAACAGTTGTTACATGGAAATGTCCCTAATTTGGTCTCAATTTTTATCATTTGTCATATTTTCAAAGAATTGCTTAAAATTTCTGGTTTTCTTATATATAAACTTAGGTCTGTGTCCAATAATTCTAGACAACTCTTGATTTCCGAGTACTATCTTCCAGTTATTGTTAATTATACGTTTAATTATAATTACTTTGTACACTAATGGGGACTGGAAAAGCACAACCAAAAATTTCGGTCATCTTCAATCTTTTTGCCATTAAAGCCATTTTTAATTATAGGAAAGAATTTTTTTTGTATCATTGTTCTTTAACAATCTTCTGTAATTTTGAAATGGGATATCCTCTTACCTCAAACAAATTGATTTTAATGTTTTCTTCAAGAAACAGAGTGTCATCCTTAATCAGTCTACTAAGTCTGATGGACCTGTCCTCTAAACACATTCAGTTTCATGTACATTGGATGAAAACTATTAAAATGCAAATAATAGTGAAAGTGTCTTTCCTGTAGATGTTACTGGAGAAACTTCTATATGTGATGTTAATGCCTACTATAATATCCAAAAAATACGGTACTTCCTTCTTCACCTAACAAAGTTAAGCCAGTGGATGCTGCTATTAATTTCCATCAAAAACTCATTCAAAGTGTCCATATCACTGGACCAAATAAAAAATAAGTTGTCTGTGTGTCTTTTATAGAACTTAACATACCTAAATTGTGGAATATTAACCAAGTATTCTTCCTCTCACCAGCAAAGGATCAAATTGGCAAAAGTGCTCCCATCGCAACCCCACTTATTTGCTGAAAGATGTAATCTCCAAACATAAAAAAAAAAATTGTTTTTAAGCACTGAATCTAGTAGCTGGCAAATGATGCAGTGTCAACCCCGTAATGTCTACAGTATTTGCTAAGATATAGTCTAACAAAATCAACTTCATCATCCTGATCAATAGAAGTGTAAAGGGAAGTAATGTCCATAGTAAACATACAACATTCCTCTCATGTAAAACTAATTTTTTAATTCATCTAAAAAATCCAAGAGTCCTTCAAGTAATATCTGCTATTCTGAACAATATGATTTAAAATTTGATCCAAATAAGGTGATAATTTCCCTGTTTTATTATGAGTTGCAGACAATTGGTGGTTCAGGATTTTTTAGAGTCTTGGATATTCCAAATAGGTACCCTAATTGAGGTTCTAATACCATACAAAACTCCAATGTATCCAAATCAATGTATCCTTGATATAACAAGTCTAATAAACTAAGATTAACCCAAAATACCTTCAGTACAGTGGCAAAATTGCTCTCCGGTCAACATAAATTCCTAAACCCCAACAAAACTAAGCTGCTCCTCTTCGCCCCCACATGCAGGGACCCCCCCCCTGCCATCCTTCAACATAACCACTAACAATGGCACTATCATCTCCCCAGAAGCCCAAAATAAACTACTGGGTGTCATAGTTGATAACCTGAAGTTTGCGCAAATCAATCAAACCATCAAAACAATTAATAAAAACCTTGGCTCTCTCTACAGAATCGAACCTTTCCTTACCCCACTTGCTAGAACTGCATTTGCCGGTTCCCATGTACTATCAACTCTTCTCTATGCCTCACCTCTATTCTCCAACTTAAACAAAACAGATCTTAATAAACTATCATCCTGCTATATAACCACATTGTCAGATTTGCTACTGGCACAGCCTACCAGACACACCTCTGCCACAACCTAAATTGCCTAGGATAGCTTGAACTGCCTAGCCTACTGCAGTTCAGCCAGCTAATAGTGGCATGTGAAGTCCTTTACCAACCAGAAAATACACCTGAACTAAAAAATAGTATCAGCCCTTACACCAGCACCCAGCCACTGCGATCATCCACTAGACTCTTAGTTCAAACATAGAAATCCAACTACTCAGCTGGGGACTGTCTGTCTGCCAACTCTCTTGGAAAAACATGGAACAGATTCCCTACTGACTTAACCCTAGAACCCTCACTAACTCACTTCAAAAACAAACTCAAGAAATACTCCAAAACTCATTGGTTATGTCCTTGCACTAACCCTGACTAGTGACCTCTCTATTACTTAGGTGCCTTACTTTCAACTACTTCTAACTTTTTTCTACCATACCATTTCAGGAAGGGTCAATTGTATAACTGCTGCTCAATGTGACTTAAACCTGAATGTAATGTTATGTATACATAACTTTGAAAATAATATGTTTTGTAAAGTGTTTTATAATAAAGTTAGTACTATATGTGCTAAATGCTGGTATTGCTTATGACTGTAATCTGCTTGAAGCTAGCATTTACTAAATGTTCAATGTGTATTATTATTTTGGATCTTTTCTCCCTGGGCCTCTGCTGAAAATGGACATATATCCAGTCGGACTGTCCCAGTCAACAAATGTAAAATAAATAAATAAGATCCACTTTCTTGTAACTACTAAGCCCAACAAAATCCTTAGATATATTTTTGTAACTTGTGTCATTCAAAAGCTGATGCATAGTCTCAATATATGTGCTACTATTCATTACAAGTATGCCCTGTCCCTTGTCTGCTTTCATGTATCTGATGTTGTTATAACTACCCAACTGCCTTTGTGCAACAATTTCATCCTTGCTGAGATTACAGTATTGATATCTAGACCACTTGCTGGTATTGTTTAAAACTTGATGTAATTGTTTCAACAATGGAGAAAAAACATTCAAAGTATGTACTAAAGCAGGGTTGTAAATGCTACTACTTCCAAACTTTTGTTCTTTAATATGAACATCATTCAAAATATATTTCAGATTTAGCTTCCTCGTCTACAGTATGAAATCTAACATAGTATGTCCTAATCGAGCTCTGTTAGCTGTTAGGAAAGAAAAACCTTTTGACAAAAGTTTCAGTTCAGCACAAGAAAAAAACTTATTACTCATATTAAACAAATGGCATTCTTTCTCTAACGTCCTTTGTTTTTCCCCTTTTTCTTGGTAACTATTGTGAAAGCCTCCTGATTCAGAGGCAGACTTCTCGTTTCTGTTACCAATGTAAAAAAAAAGTAGGGGAAGAAGGGGAAGCCAAATCACTGGCTTTGCTGGTTTCACTCGATTGGCTGGAAAGAATATTCCTTGGTAGATGTTCTTTGTGTTTCACTGTTGCAGTCATCACAGGTTGGGTTATCCCACATCCTGGCAAGGATAACCCAAATGTGATGACTGCAACAGTGAATACCTTCGAACATCTACATTTATGGTAAGTTTTCACAACTGTTCTTACCTCTGGATCATTAAGTGAAATGTTCTCAGTCTCTGGGATAAAATGAATCAAGCCTATCAAAATGTCTATCCCCCAAATGTCTGTTAGAATCAGTCTGATTAGACTTGTATTTTTTTCTTTTTAATTAGAAAGGTTTGTCCAAGCTGATAACTTTTTAGGTCCCTCAGGTTTTTTCTTTTTCTTGTTTATGTAAACAAGCCTTTCACACTTTTCAAATAGATTGTGATATAAGTGCTGAAAGGCCCGATAATCTGGATGTTTAATTTCGTGTCTAAGTTTTTTATTCATTATTTTAAAGCCACAATTTTTATCACTGTTCCAACCAATAAGGGCCTTAAGAACTTCATTACCTGCTTTATTATAAATGTCTTTAATGCTGTTATAAATTTTGTCTTTTGACAAAATACCGTTGGGGGAGTGTATACTCTTTTACCACCAGCAGTACTATTTTCCGCTCCACACATTTATTTAAGTAATGCTTTTCTAGGATCAGACTTTTCAGTTTAAGTACCTTCTTTTCCAGTTCAAAAAAACATGCTTTGAAATCAAAGGATGTATAATGAAAGTGTACAGACCTGGATATTTGTCCTAGTGTGTTGACGTCCTTGAATGGATTGAGGTCTTCATCATGTAAAAACCTGGAAATAGTTGTTTTAGATCCATTAATGTCTGCATGTATAAAGTACAGTTGTGTACACTTACCATAAATGTAGATGTTCGAGTGTATTCACTGTTGCAGTCCTTACAAAATGGGTTATCCGGCTCCTGGTAGCCCACAGTCGGCCAGAATACCAAAGTCCTTGGTATATGATGTCGGCTGTCTTCGGTTTAGGCCTGATGTCAGGTACAAAGGAAGGCAGCCAACGCCATTTCCTCAGTTTTTCTTGCCTTAACTGTCAGGAGCCCCCAAAAAAAGGTTAGACCAGGAAAAGAAAAATTCAGTCTATGCCCTAGGGGGATGGAAGGGGTGGAAACCAGGACTGCAACAATGAATATACTCTAACATCTACATTTATGGTAAGTGTACACAACTGTACTATGTTCATCGTGTTTCACTGTTGCAGCCCTTACAAAATGGGTTGATTCCCAAAGCCCTGGAAAAAAATAAAAGGGAGGAGGAACACCCATTGTTTAAAGGTTGGTAAGGATGCCCTGCAACACTGCAGTGGCAAAACCAGCTCTGTACTTGGAAAACAAGTGTAAGTTGTAATGTTTAGTGAAAGTGTGGACAGAAGTCCAGGTAGCTGCTTTCAGGATGTTCCTAGTAGGTACACCTCTTAGAAAAGCTGCTGAGGTAGAGGCTGCCCTAGTAGAATAGGTCCTTATACTCTGAGGAGGAACCTTGCCATGCTGTAAGTAACAAAAGTGAATACAATGAGCAATCCACTTAGAAATAGTCTGTTTAGAAATAGCTTTGCCCTGAGCTCCAGGAGCAAAACTGACCAACAACTGATCCGACTTTCAAAAAGGTTTAGTCCTGTTCAGGTAAAATCTAAGCTGTCTATGCACATCCAGGGAATGCAGTAACCTTTGCCCTTTATTCTTAGGATTACGAAAGAAGGTAGGCAGGTGAATAGACTGATTAAGAGTCAGGCTAGAAACCACCTTAGGCATAAAGGAGGGATTAGTTCGAAGAGAAACCCGATCCACGTGGAAGCTGATAAAAGTCTATACTGCCATTAAGGCCTGCAGCTCAGAAACTCTTCTAGCTGAAGTAATAGCCAAAAGAAAGGCAGATTTCCAGGAAAGAAGCTTCAGGTCTGCTGAAGCAGCTGGCTCAAAAGGAGGCAGAGTAAGTTTCTCAAGTACAAAATTGAGATTCGAAGCAGGAGTAGGTGCCCTTATGGGAGGCTTTAAATTGCTAGCCCCCCTGAGGAACTGTTTCATCAAGGGATGAGAGAAAATGGGATGCTCAGGGGAATAATGAGCAGAAATAGCTGAAGCATGAATCTTGATAGAAGAAAAGGAAAGTCCACCATTAAGCAAGCCTGCCAGATAGTCAAGAATAAGAGGAAGAGTATGTTGAGAAGGGTCTTTCCCTCTAGACTGCATCAAACTGGAGAATTTTTTCCACTTATCTGCATAAGACTTCCTAGTGCTAGGCCTCCTGGCCTCACAAAGGACCTCAACCACCTGTTGGGAAAGGCTTAGATTATGAGCCAAGCTGCTAAATGAAGAGTCTGAAGATGAGGATGCAGAATCCCCCCCCAAACCAAGAGATGTGGCATCAGGGAATGATGCCAGGCTGAGACTGGGAGAGACTGCGAAGTAGTCGATACCAATGTTGTCTGGGCCAGTCTGGAGCTATGATGATGATCCTTGGTTTTTCGTCCCTTATCTTTAACAACACTCTGGGAAGAAGAGGCAGAGGAGGGAATGCATAGTTCGAGAGCTATGTCCAGGGGAAGAACAGAGCATCCACTTTTCAAGCTTTGTTTTGATGATCTCTGGTGCAAAAGGTTGGAAGAAGGTGGTTGGATGGAGATGAGAAGAGATCCACCTGGGGAGTGCCCCAACGCTGAATGATGGGATAGAAGATGGTCTTGTTTAGTTTCCACTTGTGAGGATCCAGGGCCTGCTTGCTCAACCGGTCTGCCAAGGTGTTGAGCCTTTCTGGAAGAAACTGAGCTATCAGATGACTGCCCATTGAAGCTGCTATGGACCATAGTATCGTGCTTTGTCTGTACAGGGGTTAAGAGTGAGTCCCTCCCTGCTTGTTGATGTACCACGTGATTGTGGTGTTGTCTGTCCTGACCAGAAGAGTACCAGGAGAGGGAAGATGCTAGAAAGCCATCAAGGCTTGCTAGACTGCCATAATTTCCATCAGATTTATGTGCAAATGAACCTGTTGAGAGTTCCAAGTCCCCTGAACACATCTGCCCTCTAGATGTGCTCCCCAAGTGTAGTCCGAAGCATCTGTGGTGAGAGTCTGGCTGGCAGGAGGTAGACAGAAAGGCAGGCCTTTGTTCTGTGCACAGGCCATTGCCCACCAAAGGAATTCCGCCTGCAGGCAGGGAATCAGAGGAAGTATCAAGTCTAGATCCTGAGTGTGTTGACACTGAAGGTTTTTGAGGTACCGTTGTATTTTCTTCATATGCAGTCTGGAATATGGAATCATCAGAATATGCGAAGCCATGAATCCCTGGGCTTGCAGAATTTTCTTGCAGAGAGCTGGGTCATGCTTGCCAAATTTTTGAAGTAATTCGAAAGATCCATTGTTTCTCTTGAGGGAGGAATACCATCTGGGCGGCTGTGTTTAGGCTCGCTCCCAGGAATACAATCTCCCTGGTGGGTACCAATTTTGACTTATTTTTGTTGATGGTGTAGCCCAAAGAGGTGAGAAGGTTCTTTACAAAGTCTATATCCTTTAGATGTTGCTCTGGAGAGTTTGCCTGAATAAGACAATCGTCCAAGTAAGGGTAAATGTGAATGTTTCTTTGCCTGCGAATAGCAATGACTGGAGACAGGCATTTTGTAAAAACTCTGGGAGCAGTAGATAAGCCAAAGGGCAGTGCAGAGAATTGGAAGTGCCTGTTCCCTGCCGTGAAGCAAAGGAATTGCCTGCAGCTTTCCCTTATTGGGATGTGCAGATAAGCTTCTTTGAGATCCAAAGTCACCAGCCGGGAATCTTTGACCAGCATTGGCAGAAACTGCTGAAGAGTGAGCATTTTGAATTTGGGAATCACCAGAAAAGTGTTTAGAATGGACAAATCCAGAATGGAGCACCAGGTGCCCCCTTTTTTGGGAACCAGGGGAAAGTCTTGAGTAGAAACCCTGGCCTCTCTGAAGTGCAGGTACTGGCTCTATTGCTCCCAGGTTTAGCAAAGAAGAAACTTGTTTTTCTGCTTCTGCCCTTTGATTTGGGGGGGTATCTGGGTATTCTTGGTGGACTGGGAAGGTGTGAGAGGAGAACTTTTAGCCTTGGGATACTATTTTGAACACCCATTTGTCATCTGTGATGGTGAACCAGACATCTGCAAAAATGGCTAACCTTCCTCCCAAAGGAAACCCTGGGCCCGCAGAGGCAGGCAGCGGAAGGCCGGAGTTATTGGGAATGCTTGCTTTGGTAAGTTTGCTTAGAACTCCCCGATTTTGAAGAGGAAGCCTGCCAGTGCTTAGCCTTTGAGGGGTGGAAGTATGTCCCCTAGAAGACCTGTAACCCCATAGGCCTAGTGCGACCCTGTTTATTAGGGTCAGTAAAAGTCCAATTCTTAGAAGGGTAATGTCTACTAAAACGAGGAGGCTGAACTTGCAGAAAGTTCTTAACAGTTTGCATAGATTTGGCCTTATCCTCCAACTTTTTCAACACCTTTTCTGCTTTGCTACCAAAAAGATTGTCCTTGTGCAAAGACACATCCAGTAATTTAGATTTGACAGGTACAGAAAGGGGCTGTTCCCTGAGCCAAGCATGTCTTCTAATGACAGAACCAGTGGTTGCTGCCCTGCAAGAAGCCTCCAAAGTGTGAAAACCACAATGTAGGGAATGTTTAGTGACAAGATTGGCCGATTTCAATAAGTCTTGCATATCCTTACTATCCATCAGGAAAGGAACACCAGCAATTTTAGCCTTAATAGCCTCCAAAGTATGCTGCTGATACTTAAGCATATGAAAAAGACAATCAACAGACCTAATAGCCAGGGTGGAAGACGTTATAAACCTTTTTACCCCACCTATCCAAGGCCCTAGATTTCCTGTCCGAAGGAACAGGATTTTTAGCAGCCATGGCTTTAACACCCTTAGGGTCCTGAGTAATAATCTCTGGATCAGCAGTAGGATTTTTGAAAAGGAACTGATGAGAATCAGGAACTCTACAATACCTGTCAGGCTTTCTGGGAGCAGGAGGAACAGAATTAAGAGTCAAAGAATTATCCATGAAAACATCAACAACAACTTCCAAAACTGGAGGGATAGCCAAAGGCTTATGCTGTGGCAAATCCAAGAATTCCCTAGTCCATTTCTTAGACTGAGGGGTAGTCCTGACTTTCCCATTTGAAATGCTCCCTAAGAGTATTCAGAGCATCTCCAAAAGAAAAATCTTCTGGAGGGGAGGCAGAAGGGATGGAGTCTTCTGCATCAGAATCCTCAAAACCAGAAAAAAGTTGAGAGTTTTCCTCTTCGTCAGCAGAGTTGCTGGAAACCTCAGAATGTGAGGCAGACAAAACTTCTGGGGACAATTCCCTAGCCCTTTTAGAAGAAGGTGTCTGAGAGACCCTGATAAGGGTCAAGAGATCACTAGCCATTTTAATCATCTGGGACTGAGGCATTTGAGGGGAGGCCAGTGCCTGCTTTGGAGTAGATTATTGGCTGGAAGGCCTGCTAGAAAGCCGGAGGGACTCAGGAGGCCTAGCCACCGCAGTAGTCTGAACCAAGGTCATCAGTCTGGATCTGGTCTCCAGGCGGAGAAAAAAGGCCTCAGAAGCCAGGGCCTGCTTAGCGGCTTCAGATCCATCAGAGGCAGCGACTGGCGGAGGGTCAGAAGACGAAGTGGAAGCCTGCAGTATGGAGGACTCAGAAAAGGTCTCAGCAGACGCCTGCTGCTGTACATCCGTGGACTGCAGGGGCAAAGAAAGTGCCTCACTGACTACTGCTTGGCCGACAACCAACTTAGCAGGGACGTCGTCTGCTAATTTGACGCTAAGCCTGTCGTGGTCCTTATCCTTGCGCTTCTTAGGAACATCTGTAGTTGGGAGACCAGAAGACACCATACCGACGAACTTAGGCCAAACTCCAAAATGCTCGAATAAGATCCTAGCCCTACAGCGTATGGAACGGGGGTTGAAAGAAGCACAGAGAACAAAATTAGGGACGTTGTGCTAAAGGTCCAAACAAGTAATATAGTAGGAGTGAAAATCACAGTGCGGAATCCGTTTTCCACAGGCAAGACGGTTATTAACTTTCTTTGACATCGTTAAAGCAAGAAAAGAGGGTCCCCAATGGGGTACTTATCTGAGGATGTCTTCAACTAAGCAGGTGGAATACCAAAAGAAGGTACTCTGCCAACTGGCACTCGTGCAAAAAACTTCTGCTTCGGGCTCTGTGGCAAGAAAGACTGGAAATGGCATCGGCTGCCTTCCTTTGTACCTGACGTCAGGCCTAAACCGAAGGCAGCTGACATCATATACCAAGGACTTTTGGTATTTTGGCCGACTGTGGGCTACCGGGAGCCGGATAACCCATTTTGTAAGGACTGCAACAGTGAAACACGATAAACATCAGTACCTTCATCCGAAGATGAAGTTAAGACATCGGAACTTGCGCTTCTCTGTTGCAGGGCTCCGAGATTCCCTCTGAGTTGCTGGAGAACAGCCTGCGCCTCCTCGATGCTGTCAGCTAGCATTTTCGTTGGCTTAGCCACTCTGGGGGTCGGATGAATGGTGAGGTTGTTGGCTTCGTCTTCTCCTTCCATGTTATGATACGTAGTGTGCAAATAGCCAGGAATTCTCCGCAAGCCACCTGGAGTAAAAAAAAAAAAAAAAAAAAACAAAAGTCAATAAAAAACACTTAAAGCATGTAACGTCCAAAGCCCCAAATCGGCAGGGACTGGAACTGCTTTGAAATCTGATAAACAGTAAAGTCCGTAAGTGTAAGTAGCCACCAGTTGTATAAACTGAACAAACTGGTGCTTTCATGCAAAAACTCAAAAGAACCAACTAAACGACAAAAAATGAGAAATACGACTCTTAAGACACAGATGGTTAAGCACGTTCATTCGTTTTATACAGAACTACTTCAAAAACAGGCATATCTCACAACAAATGCCTATTTATACCACCAGTTATTAAATTCAAGCAATTAACCATTCAGAATCTTGCACTCTAAATATGCTAGTTAAGGTGCTTATGTTTTTAAAAACACAACACAAATAATAGACAGAATACATTCTACACAAATGAAGAACATAATCTACTAAAAAGAGCAACAATGTTTACATAACAACAAACTATTTATTTTTAAACTTTAAAAGGCATTTAACAGAGAAACCTGACAAAGGAACCAGGATATTGGGAACAGTAACTTGGAACAAGAAAGGTAATAGCGTGGGAGGAGGCCAAGGAGACATTTGGATTGCAGGTTAGTGACTGCCTTCCCTACCAGTGCTTGATTTTTGAGTACAGCCAAAGAAGTTCCAGCTTGGCTGGAGTTTTCATTTAGTTGTTACTGATTTGTTTTTTCTGTGTGACCTTCTCACTTTTTAGTTCGTTAGTTGGGATATTTTGCAGTCACCCTAATGGTAATGGACATCAGCTGGGTATAACTGCCCTGTATTTCTTATACTTAGTCAAACATTCTGCTTGGGCTGTGCTGATGAGGTCATAATAAGGCTGAAGTATGTATATCCGCAGCTTGTGGGGTTTGGTTGTATTGGCCTGAAATTGCCCATTGAAACGACTTAAAAAGAAATAAGTCATGGGTATTCAGAATCGCCATATAGCTGAAACCTAATGTTCTTAAGGGTGATTTGCATGTATCCTATGTGCCTCTGATAGAAGATGTTTGAGAGGTCACTCAGTTGAAGTTCTAGCTTGGCTGGAGTTTTCATATAGTTGTTTTGGTGTACAGGCGAAGACAAGGGGATATAGGAATTTTAAATGAAAGACCTGTTCTGGTAGAGTTTTTAGTTGAATCTAGAACACAAGTAGCTGTTAAAAAGGGATGATTAGTGTTGCATATAAAATACTGCATGATAACTATAAGAATCAATCAGAGGTTAGAAAGGATTGAGAAAAGACTGGAAAAGCAATTTACAAGAATGAGAAGACATGTATGGCTCCCAAGTATGCAATCAAGTCTAGAAGGTAAATGATCTTTGGAAGTGTTTGCATAGGTATTTTTATACACCAAACAGACTTCAAAGAATTTTTCTTCTGATAGATGGCAAATATTGGAGGTGTGATGGAATAGGAACTGGGAACACGTTTTGGGAGTGTAATGAGTTGGCAGATTTTAAAAATTCCCTACAGTGTACTCTATTAGAAATATTGGGTGTGCAAATGGCTGTAAGTAAGGAAATTATTATTTTGAGCTGGAGTACAGAATCTGAACTACTTAGACATAATAAGGCCTTAAGTTTAATTATTTAGGCTACCAAAAAAAGCAATTATTAGAAAATGGAAATGAAGGTCTTAAAACTGTCATGGCGAACCTATGATGTGTGTCAAAGGTGACATGCCACGACGTTTTGGGCAACACAACAGCGTTCACCAACACCTGATTTACCCAAGGAACAGAATGAACAAAAATACAAGTATGTGACCCTGCACTTGTCTGTTAAAACTCAGCAAAAAAATGCATTAATTGATGTTCATCCAATCAAATGCAATTTGTTGCATATTTTTTTCAGTTCAAAATTACTATTAAAAGTAGAGTAATTTTTTGGTGCACTGTTTTAAGCCCAGTTATCAGTGCGCATATCGTTTTCCCTATTGTAAGTCACTGATTCTTCTTTTACTTTTATCATACATAGCAGCACACATGATTGGACTGTATTTTTTTTTAAATAAACAAATATGTAAAGAATTGTTTCTTTTTTGTTGGAGCAGGGGGTGATATGCCAACAGAGTCGTCAAGATAGTCATTTTCCGAATTTTTGACATGAGCCCAAAATGTTCACCATCACTGGTCTACACCAACTGTATTTGAGGTATTAAATATTATAAGAGATAAAAGAACTGGAAGAGGAATCTTTAGAAATGGGAAAGAGCAAATTACCCAGAAGTAAATGGAAATTGTGAGAACAATACATGCATAATAATGAAAAACAAACCCCAACCAACAGGTAGTCCACCAACAGTCCCAAATGCAACCACAAAACCCAGGTGAATGTAGGCAAAGGATAACTCACATGCATAGTAATGTTAAAGAGGAGGCGTGGGTTTAAGGCAAGGCAGGAATATAGTAGTTTTCTGTAATGTTGGACTAATGATAGTAGCAAAGAAAATGTGTGCCGTATGTTGCATGTAAAAGAAAAAATGCTAAAATGGTTTGCCTGTGTCTCAAGTGATAATTTAATAAAGGTATTTATTTTTTTGAAGCAAGCAAATGAGGTCATTGGGCATAGACTTAAAAAAAAAAAAAAAAAAAAAAAAAAAAACGCATCAAATAATCCATTTCAAATCATCCAAGGTTCACTCTCCTGTACTGACTTACGCTTTGAGTTTTCTAACTTCCCTAGTCTTTCACCTTGTACTGCAAACACTCACTCCTACATCACCATCTCTTATAATCCCCGTTTTTATGTGTTGTATTAAAATCAAAACCCTCCTAGACAAAATTCTCTGATACCCAAGTTAGATCTGATAATCCACAACCTTGGGTTGTTGAATGATTTAAAGATTAGGTCACCATAATTCTTTAACATGTCTATGGTGTACATGTGTCAAAATGTAACACCCATCACCTGAGAATGTGCTTTAATTGAATCCCTCCCAAAATGCAACTTAGCTTCTGACAGCTGCGTAGATGTTCTTTGTGTTCCGCTGTTGCATTCATTACATTTGGGTAATCTGCTGGCAGGTTGCCCTCAGTTGGCCTGATTTACAAAGTCTTGGGTCCTGCATCGGTTGCTGTCCCTTCTTCCATGACGTCAGGTTGTCAGGGGTATAAAACATGCAGCTGATGCCATTACATCATTCTTTCTTGCTGTGCGGTGCCCGAAGCAGAAGCAGTTCACAAGTGCCGGTCGGCCGACTCCTGAAATTTTAATTTTCGAGTTTCAGAACCGAAGTTTTCAACTTAAAGCTAAGTACCCCGTTGGGGAAACTTTTTCTTGCTCCTTACCGATGTCAGTAAAAGTTAATAATTGCATTACTTGTGGAAAGCAAATACCTCGATTTTCATTCTTACTGTATTCCTTGCCTAGGCCCTGACCACGACGTACCTTGCTGTCGGTTTTGTGCTTTATTTAATCAGCGCACTATCCATCGTCGGTACATTTTTGCTTCTAAATATTTCGGTTCTCTGTTTAATTATCCAGAAATGTCTTTGGTTTGCCATCCGACTACCGTGTTTCCGAAAAAACGCAAAGATAAAGACAGAGACAGGCTGCCGAGGTCCAAAACTGCTGACGACGCTTCTCCTAAGCCAGTCTCCAGTTAACCGGTACTCAGTGAGGCGCTTTCACAGCCCCTGATACCCGCTACTTCTGATTCGCAGGCCTCTACTGAGACCCATTTGGAGTCGGGTATGCTGCGAGATACTTCAACTATGGAACCCGCAAATGTCTCTACCTTGGATGGGTCCGGAGCTGCTGTGCAAGCACCGGCTTCTGAGGGTGTATTCAGGCCTACAGACTTGCATATTAAATCGACACCGTCTTCATTACTAAGGCCTAAATCTCGATCCATGTCTAAAAAACAGACGCCCAGGCCACATGCTCAGGCCCTTATGCCTAAAAAACAAATGATAAAAATGGCCGAAGATCTAATTACTCTAATCAGGGGTAGTCAACCCCCCCCCAAGAGGCCTGGGGCTGAGCTTGATTATGAATCTTCTGATCAGGATTCTGTTTCTTCTGTATCTTCTGTTGACCTGGATTTGTCCATACCTACTTATGAGGATTCTGATGCAGAGGACGCTATTCTCTCTGCTTCCTCTCCTGAGGATTTTTCTTTTGGGGAAACTTTACATACTTTAAGGCAGCATTTCCACTGGGAAAGTCAGGAATTTTCTGATTCAAAAAAGAGGCTTAGGGATTTCCTCCTCGTACCTCAGCATAGGCCTTTGGCTATATCTCCTGTACTAGACATTGTTGATGATGTTTTCTCGGAATCCAGTTGTGCTTATGATTCCCTGCCTCTGGCTCCTAGTAAACCTGACAGATACTACAGGGTTCCTGAGTCCCACAAGTTCCTTTTAAAAATCCTGTGCAGATCCAGAGACTATTTCTCAGGGGCCCAAGGGCATTAAGGCTTCTACTGCTAAAAATCCTACCCCTTCTGATAGAGACTCCAAGGTGCTGGATAGATGGGGTAAAAAGGTTTATACTTCTGCAACCTTGGCAATCAGAGCTTTAAACTGTCACTTTCATATGTTAAAATACCAACAGCATATTATTGGACTGCTTAAACAGAAAATTATGTTGATTCCTGACTGTGTGGAAAATAAAGATTTACAGGATTTAATGCATTCTGCTGAACATGTTGGAAAACATACTTTGCAATGTGGCTTTGATTTTTTAGAGGCCTCTTGCAGGGCTGCTGTTACTGGGTCTGTGCTTAGAAGGCATGCTTGGCTTAAGGAGCAATTTTTGCCTGATCATGTTAAAGCTAAATTGTTGGATGCTCCTTTAAATCAGGACCGCCTGTTTGGCAATAAGGCTGAAGAAGTTCTTAAAAAGATGGAAGATAAAGCTAAACCTATGCAAACTGTTAAAGATTTTTTACAAGTGCAACCTCCAAGATTTAGTAGGCACTGGCCTACTAAGAATTGGTCCTTTCCAGTCCCTTCCAGGTCCTCTCAAGCCAAACCCAGACACAGCAAAAAACCCAGGTTTCAGTCCCATGGGACTCTCAGAACTAAGCAGTGAGGGGGCCTCTACTTCCAAATCTGGAAATAACAAAACTCCCCCCTATGGTAGACAGTCTCACTGACTTCCTTTTAAAATTCCCAAGCACTTATCTTTTGACCGCCCCTTTGGGGGAAAGATTGCTCTTCATGCAAAGAACTGGGAACTCGTAACCCAGGACAAATGGGTTTTAATTCTAGTATCCCAGGGATAAAGATTTAATTTCCAGATGTTGCCAACACCAAACGGTTGGCCAAACCTGCCCCCAAATCAGTGGGCAGAGGCTCAAAAACAAGTATTTTCCCTCTTAAGCATGGGGGCTATTCAACTGGTACCAGAAGAGGAAAAGGGACAAGGTTTCTATTCCAGGCTTTTTCTGGTACCCAGAAAAGACAAACTATGACGTCCTATCCTGGACCTGTCTACTTTAAACACCTTTCTGGAGTTTCCAAAATTCAAGATGCTGACTCACCACCTATGCTAGGCAAAGACGCCTGGTTGGCAACTCTAGATTTAAAAGAAGCATACATGAACATCCCAATCAGGGAATCTTGCAGAGGATACTGACTCTTCAAAGAAGGCTACTTGCATTATCAGTTCTTTGCAGTGCCCTTTGGCTTGTCTGCTGCGCCCAGGGTATTCACAAAGTGCCTGGCTCCAGTTATTGCTTTTTGCAGACAAAGAAATATTCAAATATATCCATACCTGGACAATTGTTTAATTCAGGGCATACTTTTAAATCATCTGGCATTTGTAAAAAGGGTTCTAACTTATCTGGGGTACACCATAAACGAAAATAAATCACCACTGGTACCCTGTCAACAGATTACATTCCTGGGTGCAAGCTTGAATACAGCTTCCCAGATGGCTTTCCTCACGACAGAAAAGCAAATTTGATTGCTCCAGGCTGGCCTCGCCAACACTGGTACCCCCTTCTGCGCAGTGTGTCGCAGTTATCTCCATGGCACCTGCCTCAAACCCCTTCCCTGCTGTCTCAGCAGGAGAGCCAAATTCTGCACCCTCAGCTTCCAACATTGAACCTTGCAGCCTGGCTAATCACTTTAATTCGCCCTTTTCATCCCTCAGCAAACCTGTGATGGATGTCATCTTGGAGGCAAGGAGACCTAGTACTAGAAAATCTTATACTGACAAATGGAAAAGATTCTGTGCCTGAAACCAATCTTTAGGGATGAGCACAGCAGCGCCCAATTTACCTCAGATTTTGCAATACTTAACTGAGATGCTTCACAAGGGCCTGTCTTTTTCTTCCATTAAAATCCATGCCTCAGCTGTTTCAGCTCATAATAACACAGAACCTCCCCTCTTCTCTCATCCTCTGCTCAAGCAGTACCTCAGAGGGGCAAAAAACTTGAGACCACCCAGGAGAGATCCTACCCCTGCCCTGGGACCTTAATTTTGTTTTGGAGAAACTCACTCTACCTCCTTTCGAGCTAGATGCTACTGCAGACTTAAAATTTCTTTCTTGGAAAACAGCCTTCCTTTTAGCAATCACTTCAGCTAGAAGGATTTCTGAATTACAGGCCCTTATGGCAGTGGAGCCTTTCATCATCTTTCATGCGGACAGGGTGTCTCTCGGGACCAATCCATCCTTCATACCCAAGGTGGTTTCCAGTGTGGCTCTTAATGAGTCCATTCATTTGCCAACCTTCTTTCGCATTCCACAAAACAAAGGGGAACAGATTCTGCATTCCTTGGATGTGCACAGACAACTTAGATTCTACTTGGACAGGACTAAACCTCGAAGAAAATCTGAACAACTGCTGGTAGCATTTGCTGCAGGGGCAGAGGGAGAGGCTATTTCAAAACAAACCATTTCTAAATGGATAAGCCATTGCATTCATTTCTACTATAAGCACCATGGAAAACCCATCTCCCAGGGGATTAGATCTCACTCCAGGGCTGCATCTACTTCTGCAGCCTTTCTCAGAGGTGTTCCTACCAGGGACATCCTAGAAGCTGCTACCTGGAGCTCTGTACATACTTTCGCCTCAATTTTCAGGACCCCACATGCACACATTTATCAAATGAGTATCACAGGGCTGTTCTCTAAAGTATCACTTAACCTGCCCCACCTTTCCCTAATACTGTATGTGGGTGACATGATCATTTTTAGATCCAAACCCTGTCATTAGGACATCAAAACACAACTAGAAAACAACTCTCACTCAGTGGCTACAATGTATGATTTACAAGTGGGCTTTCGAACCAGCATAACTGGTTGCCATTCTACCCTTCTTGGCATGTCCGACTGTAACAGTCAACCGGACTGCACATTGCTGTTTAAATGCCTAAACTTTCAGCTACACACAAGGAAGAAAACTAGCCCCAAAATAAACAGGTTGTTCTTTTGAGCACGGATTCACATATTCCTAGATGCTAGGAATGCAGTTTCTAATTTTCTACATGGTCTTCTGTGAGGCCTACTTATAATTAGTTCTGCCTCAAATTAAAAAAACTAACAATAAAAAAAAAAAAAAAAAAGGCTCTACAACTCCTTTCCATATTGTCGCACTGAATCCACACTTCCCCTGGAAAACACAACTGTGCTGCCTCATCTTACAGAAAGCAGAATAGTTTAGTCTAAAACAAAGAGCAGTTTTCCTAGACTCGCTCTGAAACGGGAAAACAGTCCGTTTTTCTTCTACAGAGGCTAAGCCAGAAACTTCATTTGTACATTCTTAAATCCATACCACAAAATACACTCACAAGAAGCACCTCAAACCAAAATGTACTGCAGCAATCACTGCTTTTCCATCTTAGACCCCAAATTGTGTTCAGCACTCGCATCTAATATAGAATCCTGACCTTTTACACAGATGTTCGTAGCCACCTTCAAAGAACATCTTTACAGAAGATCAGTGTTGTTTCACTTCAAACAGCATTGCATAGGATATATTAATTGTAAATGTGTACTGAATAAACAACAACATTACGATTTAAGCTTTTGGCTGCACTCAACTTACACTGAGATCAGGTCTTTTAATTGGCTGTTTTTGATGGTCATTATTTTTGCTATTTGATGAAGCTCATGTAATTTGTAACTCAGTCTGAAGATGTCTCTCAACATTGATGAAAGCTCTTTTCTTTTTTTTTTTTTTTTTAATAAAAACATTTGTGATCCAAGCTACTGTTAATTTTTTTTAATTCAGTCTTGTGTTTTCCCAGGTTGAGGCAGAAATTGGACCATGTGGTTCAGTGCTCTAACCTACCAAAAGAATTAAGTAAACAAGACTTGAATGCCCACTTTTCCAAACTTTGTTTTCTTGGCTAATATCAAGTGTCACCGATAGTTTAATTTTTTCCCATCACTTCGTGATGGAATATGGATGGTTTGAAGACAACTTATCCTTGGAGTCTTTTTTGCCCCCATCTGTCATTGTGATAGTGCCATTCTGGCCTTCACAGGTTTGATTGCCCGTACTGTGGCCTGTTCAGCTAGACATTCCCTTCTTTCACCCCAATAGCAACTTCTAAATCCACATGTCCAACACTGTCCATCCAGATCTTCTTGCATTCAAGTTGATAGTTTTATTTAATACAGTTCCATAGATAGCTTGGTAAGCTGTCTTCTGACAGGGTGGTTTCTGCTCTTCAGTCCAGGGTAGCAATAGTCTACTCAAACTTTCAAGGACAAATAAAATGTTTCTTTTGTGAGCAGCAACACAAAATTGGATCCCTTTTGGTTGTAGTACTGCAAGTGTTAAGGTATCTTTCAAATATGTTTTGCTATAGACTTAAGGAATTCCTCCTTTGAAGCCAACTTGGTGATTGTGTTCTATTCGGGAATGCACATCTCTAGCTTCATTTAGTGCCTTATGCTTAAGAAATTTTCTCCCCTTGACCTCTTGGAGAGCTGCGAGACTAACTGTAGTTGAACAATCTGCGTCTGCCAGGAGAATCTCTTATTGCAACTCCTTCTGTCAAACCCCATTAATTTACATTTTACAGACTCAAGGTTCTTCTGCATACTTTCATGACAGCGGAAGCGAATTGAAGCAAGTCTGAGTCAGTAGTTTGACTTGCCAATACTATTTTCACACTAATCAAGTCTAAACAAGTATCTTCCCTTTGTGGATTTGCAAGAGCAGATGAAGTACTACATCAAGTAAGAATGACCAACTTTGTCCTTGGAGAAGGTAGTGAACATGAAAGTTAATTTTTAAAGGCGCAAAATGACCTTTTGTTTTTATATTAAAAAAGTGTGAACACTTTTTATGCAAAAAGAAAAGGTGGTTTCACATCAGTTTCTAAATAAAATGTTTTTAAAAAACACTTCCAAGCATGGAAGACTAAGTGTACTGAGCTGTGTTTATGGCATTAATGGGGAGGTAAGAGACGCATGCATCACTTTGGGTTCCAGCTCTAATTGTGCTGTATGAATATAGGTAATTGTAACTTAGTTATTTAATTGCCACACAGTCAAATTAAGCTTCATATGATTTTCCTTGTAAATTTTATTCTTGCAGATTTTGTTTTGTGATTTAACTTCAGTGTTATTTGGTGAGGAACTGTTGTGAAATACTATTTTATTCTTAGGTTCAGAAACTCCATTTTAGAGATTGCCTGGAACCAAAACAATGACTGATTTTCTTGCTGATGTAATTATTTTATTACAGAGGATTCTTTCATCATTAGGTAAAAACACCTTATTCTGAGAGACTCTGGATAGTCATTTTGCTATGCTGTCATTTTCTTCCTTCTCTGAATTCTGCTTTTCAGAATGACAGACAGTACATATTGAGAAGTTTGTAAGCTGCTTTATTTCCCCATAGCATCCCAGTAAAAGTCTGCCAGTGATAACAGTATTTATTATACACAGTGACCTTAAACTATGAAGTCATAGCTTCATAGTATTTTGTCAGGGATGTGATTTAAAGCTGTGGTTTCCCTCATGGCCCTTCCCATGTATTTTTTTTCTGGGATGAAGTTTGATTTGGTTCTTTACTTTTCGGGAACAGTACTTGTATGAAACAGGAGCTGACAGATGGTTTGTGGAATTAACAGTTCCTGGAGACCAGTCAGAGTTAATACTTAGCAAAATTTCCATCTACAGTGCATGTTGGAGTGGAAGTGGAGGGAAGAATTTACCCCTTTCAGCTTTATATAAACTTCCTTCAGTTGTCAAGTGTTAGAAATTGTGTGCAGAGTTAAATGGCATGTGTGATGTAGGGAATTTAGAAACACTTCCTCACCAGGCTTATGTTAGTGAATTGTATACTTTTAGGTGTTTCATATGGGGGAAATGCATTTTAGGTAGTTACATGGTTGTGTGCTTAATGCACATGTGTTTTAACTCCTGCACTTTACAGTGACAAAGCTGTATGATATTACCTGTTGTATCCAAATGTTTGAAATTTTTTATATAACTTGCCTGTGACATCTTTACCTTGTAGTATTGTCAGTGAGAAAACTGACTTGCATTGATGGTGATAGGTTCACGTGGCAGTTTATTTTTCTTATCACAGGTACTTATTCTTGGATGGTGAGAAGTGTATTTGTGCATTTGTTTAAAAAATGTTCCCTACCTTCAGAAAAATACAGAAAGTATTTGCTTGTGAAGGATTGAAAGAAACTTGTCTAAAAATTATAACTAGAGTAGGACAGTCCTAGAAGCATAGCTTTGAATAAAAGGTGATGCTGTGTTTAAACATTTAACTCTGTATATTCTTCATGTAGTGTGTTTAGTCTTTGTCAATGTGTATGAAAAGCTGTTTATTTTAGTTGGAAAACAGTTTAAGTGAATAGAGGTTGGCATACCGTAACCTCCTATCAGATAGGTTTGTGTGCGAGTGTGTGTATCTGTATCGATATAGATATATGTAAATATGTGTACCTGTGTGTGTTTATAGGCGTACATAGATATGTATACACACACAGTTTGTCAGCTGGTGTAGTTGTATGTTGTTGTTTGATAAGTTGAGTTATGGAGACTAAACTTTCATTGTCGAAAGGGAAGTGTTGCAAAGCAAGCAATTTGCTAAAATGTACTCTACATACATATTGAATTGTACTAAATGATCATCACTTTGGTGTAGTTTGCTTCGGTGTATGTTAGTTCCTTTGCAGTCTGACAAACTGCAAGTATTTTATACTAACAGATGCAAACAAGTCATAAAAATAAAAGAGCATTCAGAAAACTACTACCCTTTATTTTTAAGCTTATAAGTGGGTGCTTTTAACTGTAAGAACAGATTTATTCAACCTTAATATCATAGAGTGGCAGCAAGTCAAGTATCTATGCTAGAAAGTTGTTTACATCCAGAAGCATTGTACAGTGTTATTGGGTACATCAGCCAGTGTATCGGATGATGTGTTTGTCAAGAGTTATGAAAAGGTTATAGTTAGCTGGACCTTTGTCAGGTGGAATAAATCACCAGGGCACCACTTGGCAAATTGCCTTTGTGTGTTTATGGTGGGAAGCAGGACAGCAGTGGAAGCTGGTATTGCCAGTAGTTAAAGGGAGTCGTTGGGATCAGATGTGAGGTCTACTACTAACAGTTGCTCTCCTTTTTCTCCTCATACCTTTCCACACATTTACAACTCTCGTTCTGTATGTATTTTCCACTGTCACATTCTCTTGCCATTTAGTCCCTGTGCCCTCTCATTCTAGCCTGTAGCACAAATTAGTTGTTTAGTGCACCTGTTTATTTCATGTATATGCATTGTCATTCCATTGCTATAGTTATATTGACTGCTTATTTGTAATTTGTTATAACAAGAAACATCTTTATTAAATTGTCACGTATGACATAGGCAATTATGTTTATTAAACAGACTATATTGACATGATTTTAGTTGCAAACATTATACATCAAATATAATCTACCCAGTCATTGTCAAACATTCCATAGCTCAGTGGTTCCCAAACTTTTTCGATTCTCTGCTCCCTTGCTGAATCCAGGTTTTCCCAAGGCCCCCCCCCCATGGTGCGCATAAAGTGCATAGAGCCAAGGTTTATACCGCCTGTTGCCTAGCCCTGCTATGGTAGTTTTTCCATACCACACACGCAAACACACACACAGACCTACAGCCAATTCATAGTGTCCAGTCCACCTACTGTATGTCTTTGGAATGTGGGAAGAAACTGGAGCACGAGGAGGAAAGCCATGCGAACACAGCGAGGACATGCAGACTCCGCACCCCAGTCGAGAAGCAAACCAGAGAACCTTTTGCTGTGAAGCGAGAACTCTATCTGCTGTCTCTGTTGGAAACCCCATCTACTGTCCAATCATGATGATGTATTCCAACAATACAAATATACTTGGGAATAAGTATGCTACCAGCACATCTGTGGACAGATAGATTTCTAGACAACCATTAATCATTGAGAATTGTATGATTTGTAGCCAAATACTAAATGTAAAAAATATAATTGGAAAACCAAGACAAAGCAAGAAATAGCTCATGCGTTCATTCCAGCGTTAGTACTTCTGCCTATTTTCATTACATATACCTACAAAGACTTAGTTCCCACCTGCATTATATTTCGTTCTAAAGCTCTGGAAGAGTCAACAAACATGATACCGTTTCAGATACCATTAGATTCACTGTAGTTCTGAAAACCCCTTGTAACTACCACAACACACATGGATACGTGAAATTTACTACGTATATATACATCGGTCTACATTGACACATCACTGTTGTTCATCCATGCTCTTATCCATACGGAGCATGTCACTGCTGTACATCCTTTGTCAAATCCCTACGAAACATCACTGTTGTTCAGCCGTGCTCTTATCCCTGTGGAACATGCAGCTGCTGTTATTTATTTATTTATTTATTGACATTTGTTAACTGGGTTAGTCCAATTGGGATATTGTCCCAATTTCAGTGGAGACCCGAGGAGAAAAGCTCCAGAAAATACAATATATGATTACAGAACAAGAAAAACAAGTATTACAAACAATAATAGCAAGCAATAGAAATAAACATCTACTGGTGTAGAAAAAAAACTACATTTATTTATTTATTTATTTTGACAAAATTAAATTCTTAGTTGCTGAACAAATGGAGAGAGTCAAGAGTGATAGCAGGATGTAATGAGAGAGATGTGAGTGTGGGAGGAGGGGAGATCTAAGTAGGGTCATAGCAAGGACAGGTTCTGGAATTGAGTAAATGTGTCTTCAGTTCTTTTTTAAATAGTGGAGTATGAGAGATAGAGCATATATCCAGGGGAAGTTTATTTCAAGCTTGCGCCACAGATTGCTTGTAGAGTTGCTTACCAACAGACCTGTTAGGGTGGTAGACATCAAACAATTGCTGATTTGAGGTGCAGAGAGATCGAGAAAGGTAATGGAAACCAGGAGAGATAGGGAAGGACAGCAGGAGGGTTTAAAGAGCATAGAGTGCAGCATGTGAAATTGGTAGAGATGAAGTAGTTGTGGGAGTTCCAGCAATTGTAGAGACTTTAAGGCAATACAGTGGTGTGTGTTGTTTGGGCAGTTAGTAATGAATCTGGCTATGTTGTGGTAGGTTTGTTGAAGTTTGTTCAGGGTAGTAGTTTGAATATTTGTGAGAACTGGCGCAGCATAGAGGAGTGAGGGGAGGAGAAGTGCTTGTCTAAGGGCGAGTCTAGCCTCAGGAGTGAGGTATTTTCTGTTCCGATATAGGAGACCAAGTTTTTGATGGGATTTCTTTATGCATTGCTGTATATGCTGATTGAATTTTAGTTCATCAGTGATAACCCCCCTAAGAGTTTAGAGTGGGTGTCAGGATGGATGGCTGTATTATTACAATACTTAATAGGTTCATAGGTAGATACTAGGCTATCTGCCCTAGGGCATTTATAAGCCTAGCCAGAGTGTATTTGGCTTTCGCCTCCCTATTAGGTTAGCCTACTGTGCCTCTGTAAAGTAGGTCACAGAAGGTACCCTTTTAAGATTAGTTTACTGTGCCTCTGTCTAGCAGGGACACAGAAGAGATCCCAGGGGTGAATTTGCAATTTCCCATCCACGCATCCAGATTTCGCTTGAAGAGGGTCAGCGAGGGGCTATGTCTAACATGAATTGGGATTCTATTCCAGAGTGAGGGGAGCCTCTGGGAAATTAATCTGTCCCTCCAGCATGTCCTATTTATTTTTGTGCTGAGGTTTAGGTCCCTGGAGCATGTAGCTCTAAGGGACTTGGATTTTTTGAGGTGGAGCATGTCTATTAATTCTGGGTTTGACATGGCTTTGTACGTCAGGCATAGATTGCCTCTGAGTAGGCGGTAAGCAACTGAGTAGAGCTGGAGTTTCTTTAGTCGAGCTGCATAGGACATCTGTTTGTAGCCCATGATCTTCTTGGTGAGGTACTTTTGGGGTCTCTCCAGTTGCTGCAGGTGTCTGGTAAGGTACATCCCAAAAGGGGCATTGTATTCAATTATGGGCCTGATGAGTGACGAGTAGAGGGGCACAATGACCTCTCTTGATCTAGATGCGAACCCTTTCGTGATAAGGTGGGCTATATAGAAGGTCTTTCTAACCACTTTGGCAACGTGATTATCAAAGGAGAGATTACTATCTACGTTGGTCCCCAAATCTCTAATGACTTCTTCCGTACTTAATGGATTACCACCTATGTGGTAATTTGTGGGCACCTTGTTTTTCCCAAAGGGGATGACTATACACTTTTTAGCATTTAGCTTGAGGCCATGGCTCTGGCACCAAGCATCCATCTCTGTGAGACCCTTTTGGAGGATGCTTGTGTCAGCCGGAGATTCGATTATGGCCCCCAGTTTGCAGTCATCTGTGAACTTTGTCAGCCATAATCCCCCCGTGTTAGCCTGAACCTCAGAGAAGTATATACCGAAGAGAGGTCCCAGAACTGAGCCCTGTGGGACGACACTTGTAACTGGTTTGGATTCGGACATGGCACCTGCGATTCTGACCATGTGGGTTCTATCTCTGAGCCAGTTTGCAACCCATCTTGTGATATAGGGGTTGATATTTAAGCTGGTAAGCTTATTTATGATGCCCGAGTGGGGTATTGTGTCAAAGGCTTTTGCGAGGTCCAGGTAGGCTGTGTGGACTACCTTGCCCTCATCTATGGCTTTGGTAACTGTTTCAAAGAAATCAACTAGGTTTAAGAGACAAGATCTGCACTTAAAGCCGAATTGGGTAGGGTCCATTGTCTGGAGGCTCCCAATGTCTTTGTTTATGAGTTCCATGATAATACGCTCCATAGCTTTACAGACCAGACTAGTCAGGCTTATGGGGCGATAGTTTCCAGGGTCCGTTGTGGCACCACCTTTGTGGAGTGGGACCACTGTAGCTGTACGCCATTCTTTGGGTACATATCCTGTAGTAAGGCTAAGTTTGAACAGTGACTTAATGTGAGGGTTTAGTTCTTCTTGGAGCTCATGTAAGACACAGCCTGGGACACCGTCCGGTCCCATAGATGCTGTGTTTTTTGCTTTGGAGAGGGCAGCTTTCACCTGTGCATCTGTGATGATAGGGAGGTTACATTCAGTTGGGATAGGCATTTGCTCCTTTGGGGGGGGGGGGGTTTGCGCTGAATCTGTCTGCCAGGATGTTGGCTATGTCTGTAGGTTTGGTATATTTTGTACCGTTATGCAACAATTCAGAGCATATCTGGGAGATGTTCATTG
The DNA here is from genome assembly GCF_019279795.1 of Protopterus annectens. Lineage (NCBI taxonomy): Eukaryota > Metazoa > Chordata > Ceratodontiformes > Protopteridae > Protopterus > Protopterus annectens. Next base: position 706,585,611 of record NC_056730.1, on the reverse strand, counting down.
TGCATACAGCTGCAGTCATAACAGATGGGTTCTCCTGCCGTCAGGCGGGTCCTCGGTCGGCCAAATTCCAAAGTCTAGGTCCGGCGTCGGTTGTCGTCGCTTCTTCCCTGACGTCAGTGCGACAGGGGTATAAAAGAACCAGCCGACGCCATTTTCTTCAGTCTTTCTTGCTGCGCGGTGTCCGAAGCAGAAGCAGTTCGCAAGTGCCGGTCGGCCAGCTCCTGAGATTATGAAAAATTTGGAACCGAAGTCTTCTTAAAAGCCAAGTACCCCGTTGGGGAAACTTTTTATTGCCTCAGACTGATGTCAGACAAAGTTAATAATTGTATTTCTTGTGGGAAGCAAATACCGCATAAGGATTTCCATTCCCTCTGTATACCTTGTTTAGGCCCAGACCACGACGTCTCGGTCTGTCGCTTTTGTGCTACATTCAACAAACGCACTAAGCGTCGGGCGGAGTTCGCCCAGCATTATTTTGGGAAAGCATTTAACTATACTATGTCGTCGGATACTCTGACTCCGGTTTTGTCTAAAAAACGCAAAGACAAGGACCGACACTCGAGGTCCACGGCCTCTACCGACACCACGGCAAAGCCCGACTACACGTGGTCCGGTTCTCAGTGAGGCGCCTACGCAGCCCCTGATTACTGACAACACATCTTTGGCGGTGTCTCCTGTACCCGAGGTCGCAGGCTCCTCGGCCCACACCCTGACTACAGATACCGAAGCCACGCTTGGCGTTGAAACACAGAATGTGGACAGGTTCACCTCCACTCAAGGTGTCTTCAGACCTTCCTCTTCTTTCTCCATCAAGGCTTTCACCAAGTCTAAAGCTACCATGCACCCTAAGAGACCAGCTACACAGGGCCCATCTCCAGGCCCCATGCCTAAGAAACAGATGCTTAAAATGGCTGAGGATTTAATTACTCTAATCAGAGGTTCTCAGCCACCTCCGGACAAAAGACCCAGAGTGGAGGAAGATTCCCCCTCCTCTGATCAGGGCTCCATTATTTCAGAGCACTCTAATTATCAGGAACAGTCTTACTCCCCTTTTGAAGACTCTGATGCAGAGGAATCTATTCCTTCTGTATCCCCCCCAGAGGATTACTCATTTGGTGAAACTCTGCATACCTTAAGGGAACACTTCCACTGGGAAGGCCAGGATTATTCAGATTCCAAGAAAAGGCTCAGGGAATTTCTTTTGTTACCCCAGCACAGGCCTCTGGCTCTACCTCCTGTCCTGGACATCCTCTAGGTAGTAACTGCTTCTCCAGGGACAGGCAGGCTGTTCAGTGTTAACCACTCCCACTGGTGAACACAGAGACTTCCCTTTAGCCCAAGCAAGCACTGGCCTTCTAGAAACTTCCAAACAGTTCAGAACAGCAAATCTGTAACTGAACTTAACTTTCAGAAAGTGGGAAAAAAGCAAGATTTTTTTTTTTCTTTTTGTTGTAGTTTAAAGGTAGCAGAGATGCACAAGCAGCAAAATAATCACAACAGTGCAGTAAATGACCCCACACTTGAGTGCTAGGCCAAAATCAGGTAAAATGCAGTTTAGAGAAAAAAACGATTTAAATTAAGTGCAACACAGGAAATGCAGTAAACAGGCTCTAGATGTGTTCCAAGTACTGTTACTGTTACAGATATAAACTTTAGCAAGCCGGAAAATGCCAAAAAGTAGGCGGCAAAGCAGTAAAACTTAACAAAAAATCAGAAAAAAATACTTAAAATCACAAAAGTAATGACAAAGGAAGATCTATGCTGAGCAAGAGAACGGGGGAGGAAGAGCAAGAGTTTGTTTTTTCTTTTAGGATTGAGGATTAGTAAGTTTTTTGAAAGCCATTGTCCGGTGGAGAGTAGAACTTTTTGGGTTAGAGTGTATAGGTCAGAGATGTTGTCGGCTGTAGAAATAATAGTGGAGTCATCAGCTTATTGAATGAGAGATGAATGATTGCAAGAGGTGAAGAGGTCATTAGTGAAGATATTGAGTAAAAGGGGGCCTAAGATGGAACCTTGTGGAACCCCAGTAGAGATAGGGAGGAAAGGAGAATATGAGGAGAGCCATTTGACAGATTGTTGGCGTCCAGATAGCTAGCGAACCAGCTGAGGGTGGAGGAGGATAGGTGAAAGTTTGCAAGTCTAGATAGAAGTAAAGGAATGAGATACAGTATCAGAAGCTTTGGAGAGGTCTAGAAAGAGACAGGAAGTAGGTTTATTATTGTCCAGGGAATCTGCAATGGTGTGGATGAAAGAGAGTAGAGCAGTAGTAGTGCTATGATAGGGGTGGAAACCATGTTGAGTAGGGGGTGAGTAAGTTGTGATTGAGAAGGTTTAGAGGCTGAGTATGGATACATTTTTCTAGGATCTTAGATAGGGGGGATAGAATGGCAGTATGTCGATAGTTGGCTGTTCTTCCATCCTCACATTCCTTTGGTCCATCACTGCTGCTTGTCTGTGTTCACATCCTCACAGCACATGCCACTGTCATTCAGCTATGCTCACACATCCTAACACCAGATGTCATTGCTATTTATCCATGCTCACGGCCATACATCATATGTCACTGCTGTTCATTCATGCTGACATCCCTACAGCACATTCGGCCATGCTCACATCCTAACGTTACATGTCATTGCTATTTATCCATGCTCACAGCCATACATCGTATATTACTGCTGTTCATTTATGCCCACATCCCTGTGACGCATGTCACTCATAGGTTCATACTAGGCTATCTGCCCTAGGGCATTTATAAGCCTAGCCAGAGTATATTTGGCTTTCGCCACCCATTTTAAATTAATTTTGCTATGCCCTTTTTCGAGGTTAGTATACTGTGCCTCTGTCTAACAGTGACACAGAAGTGATACCCGGGGTAAACCTACGATCTCCCATCCACTCATCAAGATTCCTCTTGAAGAGAGTCAATGAGGGACTCTGCCTAACCTGGACTGGGATTTTATTCCAGAGTGAAGGGAGCCTCTGGGTTATGAATCTGTCCCTCCAGCATATCCTATTTATTTCAGTGCTGAGGTTCAAGTCTCTCGAGCGCGGAGCTCGATGGGATTTGGATTTTTTGAGGTGCAGCATGTCCCTTAATTCCGGGTTGGATATGGCTTTATATGTCAGGCACAGATCGCCTCTGAGCAGGCGGTATTCCACTGAGTAGAGCTGGAGTTTCTTTAACCGGCAGCATATGGCATCTGTTTGAGCCCTTTGATCCTCTTAGTGAGGTACTTTTGGGGTCTTTCCAGTTGCTGCAGGTGTCTAGTAAGGTACATCCCAAAAGGGGCATTGTACTCTATTATGGGCCTGATGAGGGATGAGTAAAGAGGCACAATGACCTCCCCTGATCTGTGTGAATCCCTTCATGATTAGGTGGGCTGTATAAAATGTTTTTCTAACCACTTTGGCCACGTGGTTGTCAAATGAGATATTGCTATCAACTTGGGTCCCCAGGTCCCTAATTACTTCCTCTGTACTTAATGGATTACCACCTATGTGGTAATTTGTGGGCACTTTGTTTTGCCAAAGGAGATGACTATACACTTTTTGGCGTTTAGCTTGAGGCCATGGCTCTGGCACCAGTTGTCTGTTTCTATGAGGCCCTTTTGGAGGATGCTTGTGTCAGCTGGAGAGTCGATTATGGCGCCCAGTTTGCAGTCATCTGCGAACTTGGTCAGCCACAGTCCTTCGGTGTTGGCCTATACCTCCGAGAAATATATACCGAACAAGAGAGGTCCCAGGACTGAGCCTTGTGGGACGCCACTTGTAACCATGTGGGTTCTGTCCTTGAGCCAGTTTGCAACCCATCTAATGACATAGGGGTTTATATTTAACCTGGTGAGCTTATCTATAATGTCCGAGTGGGGTATTGTATCGAAGGCTTTTGCGAGGTCCAAGTAGGCTGTGTGGACCACCTTCCCCTCGTCAATGGCCTTGGTGACTGTTTCAAAGAAGTCGACCAGGTTTAAGAGGCAGGATCTGCCCTTAAAGCCGAACTGGGTAGGATCCAGTGTCTGTAGGTCCCCGATATCTTTATTTATGAGGTCCATGATGATCCTTTCCATAGCTTTGCAGACCAAGCTAGTCAGGCTTATGGGGCGATAGTTTCCAGGGTCCGTTGAGGGACCATTGTTGTTGTACGCCTCTCTTTGGGTACATATCCTGTAGTAAGGCTGAGATTGAACAGTAGTTTTATGTTTGGGTTTAGCTCTTCTTGGAGTTGATGTAGGATGCAGCCCGGGACACCGTCTGGTCCCATTTGTGTTTTTTGCTCTGGAGAGGGCAGCTCTTACCTGAGCATCTGAGATGTCAGGGGGGCAGCACTCTGCTGGGATAGATATTTGCCCTTTTGGTGGGGAGGGAGTTTGCTGAACCTGTCAGCTAGGATGTTGGCAATGTCTGTGAGTTCGGTGTATTTTTTGTCATTTTGGACTAATTCTGAGCATATCTGGGAATTACCACCCAGGTTCCTAACATAACTAAAGAAAGCCTTGTGATTATCCTTAGTGTCCTGTGCAATTTTTCTCTCGAAGCTGGCCTTAGACGATTTTATGAGTGCCCGTAGTTTTTTGCTAATACTGATCAGAGATGCCTTCCCTTTTTGGGATTTTGCTCTATCATGTAGTAGCTTCCTCCTCCTATTGTATAGTTTGTTTATGGCTGGGGTCCACCAGACAGGACGTCTGCCTTTGGAGGATTGGGTCTTGGTTTTATTTGGGATTGCATGATCCATGCATTCCTGAAGGTGTTCATAGAATGCATTAATAAAGGATTCTGCGGTCTGGGCTGTATTTTCCACAGGCCCGGGGGCTTTGAAGGATTCCACCTCGGTTTTGAGGAGTGTGAAATTTGCTTTAGAAAAGTTTTTCACTGTGGTTTTCTGGGCAGGGGGTGGGGTAGGGATGTGAATATCCAGTGAGCTTAGTTTATGGTCTGATCTTACCAGTGAGGGATACACTTCTGGTCTGCAGCATAGAGTCCCCATGTTGGTGATGATCAGGTCCAGTATGTTTTCCCCTCTTGTGGGAGTGGTAACAAGTTGTTCCATAGCATTTGAGTTTATGAATTCTAGGAACCTTTGGGCTAGGGTGTTGGAGCTAGAGTAATGCTCCCAGTCTATGTTTGGGTAGTTGAAGTCGCCCAATCTAATGGTGTTTGGAGAGACCTTCATATTTTCCAGTGTTCTCAGGAAGGCCGAGTGGGGTTCCTGGGTTTGGGAGGGTGGTCTGTAGCAGGCTATAAACTGAAGGCAGTTTTACCCACTGTTAGTTGCACATGGATAGTCTCTGATGCTTCGTGCTGTGCCACCAACCTGGAGGTGTGGGTATCTTTGACGAATATTGATACTCCCCCCTCATTTTGTGGTTCGGTCCAAGTTTTGGGGCAGAAAAGCATGGTATGAGGTATAACCTAGTAGTGCTGGGGTGCTCTTGGGAGCCCTTAGCCAGGTTTCTGTTACTGCACAGATATCGATGTTCTCCATGCTAAGGAGAGTTTTGAGTGCGCGCATCTTGAGGTTTAGTCTTCTGGAGTTGAGTAGCATTACTCTTAGTTTCTTATCCCTTGTGATACCTATGGAGGTGGGTTTGTCTTTTGAGCCTTGCCTAAAAAAGGCACTATGGTGGTAGCAAGAGCCTTTGCCAATATCCGAAAGCCCAGGGGTGACAGGTGCAAGCTGTCCCTAGCGAAGCATCGTGGCTTGTCGAGCATATCATCCCAGGCTGACAGGCATTGGATCCCCTTTGAATGACACCAATACTTAAGCCAGTTGTTGAAATTGATCATCTTGTCTTCATATTGTGGCATCATTCTTGGTGACGGTAAGATGCTACTCAAGGTCAGGGTCATACCGGCCTGGGCTACATGCTCAGAGAGCTCCTCTGTGTCTCTTTTCATGTATTCCAGGGAGGTACGTCTCAGGTCATTCACACCAGCATGGACAATGACCGAGTCATATTTGTACTTGCCTTGGAGTGACCTGAGTGCTTGTGTTATGTGGCGGATCCTAGCGCCCGACAGGCTGCTCACCGTGACCTTCTCCTTGTTCAGCCTGGTGAGCGGGACGTCAGTGTGCCTGACGATAGAGTCACCTATTACAAGTGTATCAGGTGTGTTGTTTAGCCTTAAGGGCTGTGACTGTTCGGCACACTGGCTTTGAGAGATGTGTTGCACGTGTTTTGTTTTGGGGTAGCGGTTGCTTGGGTGTCTGCTTTGGAGGTCTCTGCTGCTTAGGCAGATCTTTATTTAGAGCCTCCGAGTATGTTTTTGTGTGATTGTGTGTGGTTTGCTGTCGTGGTAGGTCTATGTGAGACTGGAATTGTAGTGAGTGTGGTTTCCTTCCCCTCCTGACTGGTTATGCCAGTACTGAGTTGAGAGAGCTTAGCCTCCAGTTTGGCTAATATGGTTGCATCTCTCACATGTGTTGGAATTTGTTGGGAGGAGGAGAGGGTTGTCTGTGTACATGAAGCAGTTGTAACATTGCCTCAAGATTCCCAGATTCACCAGCTGGACTGGAGAGGAGATTGACAACTGACCTTTGGACATGCTAGAATAGTATTGGGAATTCCTTTATAATTGAAAACAAGGGCCAATGGAACAAGGTACTCAAGGGGAGTTTGTGAGGGTGTAGTGCTTTTAATTTTTTAGTGCTGACTTATATAATTGCTTTAGTGAGCAAGTGCCAGGTAACTAAGTGCAATGTGTGTTACAGGTAACTTAAATGCAAAAACGACAAACAGTAACTTTCTTTCAAGTGAAACAAGGAAATAAGTACAGTAAGCAATGCAGATATCACTAGGGATCCACAGAAGTGCTGAAAAGCCGCGTTTTAGGTGGAATTAGCATTCCAGGGAAATAACAAGCAAACAAACAACAAGCATACAAACAAAGCTAGATTCAGCAGGCCTGGATCTAGTCTATGCTACAGCAAACAAGGTGTACCAATTTCAGTAAGAAGCAGTTCAGATATGCATGCACTATAAGCTTTTAACCAGAAATTCCCAGCTCAGAAGGGCAAAGTCCAGCCTTTCCTCCCACAAGAGTGCAGACCACAAACCCTCTTAATGTAAAATAACTGGCCTGAAAGCCCAAGTGCTTAAACCAGAATTAATACACTTTTAGAATAACAGACACTGAGCCGTCAGTCAGCAGTTCCCAACTTAGAAGGATGTAAGCTACCTGTTCTGCCACTACAGTGCAGACCACAAACCCTCTTAATGCAAAACAACTGGTCTGAAGCCCAAGTGTTTAAACTAAAAGGCTTAGAATGAGTTACACCAAGCAGTAATAAATACAACTGAGTACTTTTAGGATGACGCAAAAGCAAAATAAAGTAGGAAGAAACACAAATACAGTAAAAGCAGATAAAAAAATTTTTTTTTTTTTTTTTTTTTTTTTCAGAAAAGTAGTAAAAACAATTCTTATGCAGTGCAAGTTGGCACACTTGAGTATGTAGCAATATTAGTCCACACACAGTTTGAAAAAATGTAATTAAATTTAAAAAGGACTAAAAGCAAGTGCAGAAAGGGTTTATTAGGTAGAATGCAGTAAAGAGATGGGACTGGGGGAGTGTCCTAGATCAGATCTACAGTGGGGCGGGCACTGCAAAAGCCACCAAATTTAAAATACAACCAAAAACGGAGGGGGGGGGGGACAGTTTCAACACAGATGTGAGGAATGTGCAAATTATAAAGCCAAAAAAATATATACTGATCTCTATATATTTGCAGAGCAGTAAGACAACAGATATCTAAGCAACAATTTAGCTCTATAATACAGAATAATACAGAAAAATATACTCAGCTCTATATATTTGCAGATAGTCTTGTAAGGCTGTCTCTCAAACTCAGGTTCCAGTTTAAATGCATCTCTCGTAGAGTAGTCTGCAGGGAATCTTTAAAGTCTACAAAGTAGACTTAAAGTCTACAGACTCATTACACTTTCAGAAAATAAGTTTCTAATTGCCTCTTTCTTCCCCATCACCTCCAACATTTGCTGTCTACCTGAGGAAAATTTTTCTAGAGTCTACTTAAGGTATAAAAATACCGATGTAAACATTTCCAAAAAAAATCCTAAATATTCTAGATTTTGTTGCAAATCTGGGAATGTACACATCCCCTTTTTGTTTCTTTGTGAATTACATATCCAGTCTCTTTCCAATCCTTTCTAACCTCCTATAATTGATTCTTATAGTTATCAAGCAATGTTTTATATGCTCTACTAATTATTCCCTTTTTAGCAGCAGCTTCTGTTCTAGATTCTAGTAAAACCTCTACCAGTGCTGGTCTTTCGTGTAGTCCCCCCACCCCCCCAATTTCTTTGTCTCTACCTATACTGTGATATCAGTCCTTGATAGGGAGGGCAGTCTCTCATCTGCAGTCCCAATAAATTCTTGCTATCATCCCATTTCTATTACCTTTCCCTCTCTATAGTTATTTTCTCCCCAATATCTTGGTTCCTTTGCCAGTTTTCTTCAGTAAATTCTATCCCCTTCTTTCCTATTGTCTGTATCCCTAATTGCAGAGATCCTTATCAGAACCTCCTTTCTGCATTCCAGTGTTGGCTTAGTTCTTAGAATATTTTCTGTTACTTTATGAATATAGTATGCTGTATGATTGTTATTCTCCAGAAAGATCTTCATCCAAAATCCCTTTCATCATCATCCCTTTCCACTTTGATTTATAGTTTGCTGCTTGTGCTATGTATAGGAGCCTTAACTGTAGCTCTGAAATACCCCTTCAAATTGGGTGACCCCAGTCTACCTTGTTCTATTGGAGGAATCATCTTGTCCCCCTTGACTCTTGCCATCTTACCCCCAGGTAAAATCCTTCAGCTCGTAGTTGCTATCCACAACTTCTCCTCTGGTTGTTAAAATTATACCGGACTAAAAATATTTTAACTGCTTGTGTCTTACTATCCATATCCATACAACAGAGCTTATAAAAACTGAGAAACTGAATTATCTTTTGTTTAGTCTCTTCCCACATGTCGTTAGCTGCCACACCAGAATCATTTGAATCTGTGCTCCTAAGTATTTCATTTTATCATGTAGCCATAAATGTGGATATTGCTGAACCATTTTGTGTGTGGGGTACATAGTTTACCGATATTGCATTTGTGTTTTAGCTTCATTAATTTTGTATCTTGAAAAGATTTGAAACTGTCTCAAATTGTTCCACAACACTGTCATTTTCTGGTCTTATCAGGTTTAAACTAATATCTGCAAATAGCCAGCTTTTCTTGACTACCATACCAATTGAATTTCTGAGTCCCCCCCCCCTTTTTTTTTTGCCAATGGTTATAAATATTTATATAAAATAATGAAGGTGAAAGAGGACACCCCTGCCTGGTTCCTATACTCAAGCAGAAATGATCAGATAGGAACCCCCACCCATTTTAATTTTCACCTCTGATCCCTTGTATATTGTCCTAATCGGTCTTATTTTATCAGGGGAATGAAAATGCTTCCATTGCCCTGTTCATGAAGTCTCAGCTTACTCTGTCACATGATTTCTGTGCATCAAACTCCACCAACAGCAGTGGTATTTTCGTACATTCTTCTTCCCTCTAGTGTTCTGTTAGTCATATATTTGCTTCCCCTGCAGAAAACCACATTGATATCAATTTTGCCTTTCATTTACCCATTATAGACATAAACACTATTATAATCATGGTTTAGTATTGAAATGGGCCTGTATGAAACTGTATCTGATAGGTGTTTGCCATATTCAGGTATTACAGCAACCACAGCTTTCTTCCAGGATGTTGGTGGTACTTTTTACAATACTGTTAAAAACCTTCCAGATCTTAATTTTTTCCCTCCTACTTTCCAAACTCCCACAGGAATACCATCTATTCTTGGGGGCTTTCTTGTGGATTGATTGTACCTCACCATTTTTATCTCATCTGTTCCTATCCTAACAGTTAGTAGTTGAGCCTCATCTACCTCCGCTTCTTCTTTCGGCTGCTCCCGTTAGGTGTCTCTACAGCGGATCATCTGTTTCCATTTCTTCCTGTCCTCTGCATCTTGCTCTATCACACCAACCACCTGCATGTCCTCTCTCACCACATCCATAAACCTTATCTTAGGCCTTCCTCTTTTCCTGTTACCTGGCAGCTTCATCCTTAGCATCTTTTCCCAATATTCTCTGCATCCCTCCTCAGCACATGTCCAAACCAACGTAATCTTGCCTCTCTTTCTTACATTAAGGTGGAGGTGGGATTACATCAAGGATCAGCTCTGAACCCTTTATTTGTAATGGTGATGGACAGGTTGACAGATGAGATTAGACAGGAGTCCCCGTGGACTATGATGTTTATAGATGACATTGTGATCTGTAGTGAGAGTAGGGAACAGGTGGAGGAGACCCTGGAGAGGTGGAGATATGCTCTAGAGAGAAGAGGAATGAAGGTCAGCAGGATGAAAACAGAATATGTGTGTGTGTGAATGAGAGGGAGGATAGAGGAATCATGAGGATGCAGGGAGTAGAGGTGGCGAAGGTGGATGAGTTTAAATACTTGGGATCAACAGTTCAGAGTAATGGTGAGTGTGGAAGAGAGGTGAAGAAGAGAGTACAAGCAGGATGGAGTGGGTGGAGGAGTGCCAGGAGTGATTTGTGACAGACGAGTGCCAGTAAGAGTGAAAGGGAAGGTCTACAAGAGGGTAGTGAGATCAGCTATGTTATATGAGTTTGAGACAGTGGCACTGACAAAAAGGCAGGAGTCATAGCTGGACGTGGCAGAGTTAATGATAAGATTTGCACTGGGTGTGAAGAGGGTGGATAGGATTAGGAATAAGTATATTAGAGGGTCAACCCAGGTTGGAAGGCTAGGCGACAAAGCCAGCGAGGCAAGATTACGTTGGTTTGAAAATGTGCTGAGGAGAGATGCAGAGTATATTGGGGAAAAAGATGCTAAGGATGAAGCTGCCAGGTAACAGGAAAAGAGAAAGGCCTAAGATAAAGTGTATGGATATGGTGAGAGAGGACATGCAGGTGATTGGTGTGACAGAGCAAGATGCAGAGGACAGGAAGAAATGGAAACAGATGATCCGCTGTGGCGACCCCTAATGGGAGCAGCCAAAAGAAGACCACCTTCTAATAAGAACAAGTGTCCCAAACTGACAGCCACAGCCAGACTTGAGTTAACATAAAAGAAAGGTTCTTCATGTTAAGACGCATGGTACATGGTGCAGCCTCTGCTAAGTCCCGTCTGGTTTTATCATCTTTAGCTCTCCTAGCTGGGAAAACACTTGAATGCTTTCAGAAAACATTATCTTCTAGCAATTTCCCTTTATCAGAGACATGGTTCATTGGTTCATAGGTGGGTACTAGGTTTTCTGCCCGAAGGCATTTATAAGCCTAGCCAGAATGTGTTGGCTTTCGCCGCCCCCTTAGATTAGTTCCCTGTGCCTCTGTCCAGCAGAGCCACTGAATTGATCTCCTAGGTAAACTTTCTGTTGCCCATCCACTCGTCAAGGTTTCTTTTGAGGAGTGTTAGCGAGGAGCTCTGCCTAATGTAGATTGGTATCTTGTTCCAACGCGTGGGAAGTCTCTGGGACAGGAATCTATCCCTCCAGTACGTCCTATTTATTGTTGTGGTGAGGTTTAGATCCCTAGCGTGTGGCTTGAGGGGATAAGGTTTTCTTTAGGAGCATGTCCATCAATTCTGGGTTGGACATGGCCTTGTATGTCAGGCAGAGATCACCTCTAAGTAAGCGGCATGCAACCAAGTACAACTGGAGTTTCTAAAGTCGAGCTGCATAGGGCATCTGTTTGAGGCCATTGATCCTCTTGTTGAGGTACTTCTGTGGTTTTTCCTGCTGTTGCAGGTGTATTGTAAGGTACATCCCAAATGGGGCGTTGTACTCTAAGATGGGTCTGATGAGTAGAGGGGCACAGTGACCTCTCTTAATCTGGATGCGAACCCTTTTGTAATTAGGTGGGCCACGTAGAAGGATTTTCTAAGCACTTTGGCAATGTGATTATCAAAGGTGAGATTACTATCTACTTGGGTCCCCAGATCCCTTATTACGTCTTCCGTATTTAGGGGGCTACAACCTATGTGGTAGTTTGTGGGTACTTTGCTTTTTCCAAAGGGGATGACTATACACTTTTTGGCATTTAGCTTAAGGACATGATTTTGACACAAGGTGTCCATCTCAGTGAGACCCTTTTGAAGGTTGTCTGTCAGCCGGAGAGTCATTTATAGCCCCCAGTTTGCAGTCATCTGCGAACTTGGTCAGCCATAGTTCTCCTGTGCTTTCATGTACCTCTGAGAAGTATATGCCGAACAGGAGGGGTCCTAGGACTGAGCCTTGGGGAACGCCACTTGTAACCGGTTTAGAGTCGGACCTAGCTCCAGCAACTCTTACCATGTGGGTTCTGTCTGTGAGCCAGTTGGCAACCCATCTTGTGACGTAGGGGTTTATGTTCTGGCTGGTGAGCTTGTCTATAATACCAGAATGGGGAATGGTGTCAAAGGCCTTAGCAAGTGCTAGGTAGGCTGTATGTAGCACCTTTCCCTCGTCTATAACCTTGGTAACTGTCTCAAAGGAGTCCACCAAGTTTAGGAGGCATGATCTGCCCTTAACAAAGCCAAACTGGGTAGTTTCCAGTGTTTAGAGGTTCCCAATGTCTCTGTTAATGAGTTTCATGATGATGCGCTCCATAGCCTTGCAGACCAAGCTAGTCAGGCTTAGTTAGTTCCCAGGGTCTGTTGTGGCTCCACCTTTGTGGAGCGGAATAACCGTTGCTGTGCGCCACTCTATGGGTATGTAGCCTGTGGAGAGGCTGAGTTTGAACAATGTGTTTAGGTGAGGGGTTAGTTTGTCTTTGAGCTCGTGTAGGACGCAGCCTGGGACACCGTCCGGTCCCATTGATGCTGGGTTTCTGGCTTTGGAGAGGGGTATTTTAACCTGAGTGTCAGTGATTTCAGGGACTCTACATTCTTCTGATATGGTTATGGGCCCTTTTGGGGGTGAGAGGGGGGTGAAGTTTGTGCTGAAGATGTATGCCAGGATGTTGGCGATATTGGTCAGTTCAGTGTATTTTGTGCCAGTCTGCACTAACTCTGAGCAGATCTGAGTATTGTCACTTAGATTCTTGACATAGCTAAAGAATGCCTTGTGGTTATCTTTGGAGTCTTTGGCAACTTTTCTTTCAAAGCTCGCCTTGGATGATTTTATGAGGGATCGTAGTTTCTTGCTGATAGTGATCAGGGATGTCTTTCCTTCTTGGGATTTTACTCTTTTCTGTACTAGTTTCCTCCTCCTATTGTGTAGCTTGTTTATGGCAGGAGTCCACCAGACTGGTTTCCTTTTCTTGGAGGAGTGAGTCTTTGTTTTGCTTGGGATGGCACAATCCATGTATTCTTGTAGCTGCTCGTAGAATGAATTAGTAAAGGATTTTGCAGCTTTGTTATAACCAGTGTTATCCTTCAGCATGGGGGCTTTGCAACTTTCCACCTCGGTCTTACGTAACGTGAAGTTTGCTTTTGAAAAGATTTTCATGGTGGCTTTCTTGGCCAGGGGTGGGGTCGGAATATTGATATCCAAAGTGATTTGTTTATGGTCTGATCTAACCAGCGAGGGGTTGACCTGTGGTGTGGAACACCGGTCGCCCATGTTGGTGATGACCAGGTCCAATATGTTGTCACATGTGGTGGGAGTGGTGACCAGTTGAACCAGGGCATTTGAGTTTATAAATTCTAGGAAAAGTTGGGCAAGTGAGTTAGTACTTGAGTAGTTCTCCCAGTTAATGTTTAGGTAATTTAAATCACCCAATATTAGGGTGTTTGGTAGGACCTTTATGTTTCCCATTGTTTCCAGAAATGCGGAATGGAGGTCCTGGGACATGGTGGGGTGATCTGTAGCAAGGTACAATTTGAATTGCAGTTTTTTCCATTATTAGTTGCACGTGGATAATCTCTGAAGCATTGTGCTGTGCCACTAACCTGGAGGTGTGGGTATCCTTGATGAATATGGATACGCCCCCGCCTTTTGATTTCGGTTTGGGTTCTGTGGCCGAAATGTATGGTATGAGTTGTACCTGGTAGTGCTGGGGTGCTCTCTGGAGCCTTAAACCAGGATGTTCATCGTGTTACCCTGCTGCAGTCATCACACTTGGGTTATCTTGTCGTCAGGCGGTCCCACAGTCTGCCTGAATTCCAAAGTCTTGGTCCGGCGTCGGTTGCTGTCGCTTCTTCCCTGACGTCAGTGCGCCAGGGGTATATATAATGCATCCGATGCCATTTTCTTCAGTCTTTCTTGCCGCGCGGTGCCCGAAGCAGAAGCAGTTCGCAAGTGCCGGTCGGCCGACTCGTGAGATTTTCGAAGTCGAATTTCAGATCCGAAGTCTTCAATAAAGCTAAGTACCCCGTTGGGGAAACTTTTCTTGCCTCAAACCGATGTCAGAAAAAGTTAACAATTATATTTCTTGTGGGAAGCAAATACCTCATAAGGATTTTCATTCTTACTGTATACCTTGCCTAGGCCCAGACCACGACGTCACTGGTTGTCGCTTTTGTGCTAGGTTCAATAAGCGTACTATAAAAAGACGCTTTGATTTCGCACGACACTACTTCGGTAGAAAATTTAACTACACAATGCCGTCGGAGCAACCAACTACCGGCGCGCACAAAAAACGCAAGTATAAGGACAGGCAGCCTAGACCCAAGCCAGACTCCGAGGCCTCGGCTGGGCCGGTCTCCGGTTCACCGGTTTTCAGTGGGGCTCCTACGCAGCCCCTGGCTACCGCAGATTTGGAACCCGAGACCGCTTCGGAGCCTTTGGCGGAGAGTGTTAGGCCCATGCAGCCATTTTGTTTAGCCCCTACCGACGACACTGCAGAAAGAGATTTCAACAACAAAAAATATCAAAAAATAAAAAATATCAGATCCCAGACTCTCCACTCAAAAATCCTTAAATTTTAATTTTAAGAGCGTTAAAATAGCGATAAACTTTTCGTCAAGACTGGTGTCTTAACTTCCTCAAACTTTAAAACAATGCCACAAACCACTATTTAAAGTGTAGCTACAATAGTCAATCAATAATCCATTTGGTAACTTAAAGGCACATACTATAATTTTGCATACTGTTAATTTTGCATTCTCTTCGGGGCGTCTTCGTTATCTTAATATACCCTCTTACAGGGTTAAACTCACTTGGACTAGCGTAATTTTAACATTATCTTTTACACTATTTAAAAACCATAAAATGATAGAAAAATATATATATATTTTAAATATTCACTATTTAATAGTGTACTAGAACAAAGTATATATAAACAAAAATAAATATAAAACAAATACACATACCAGTGTAGTTAACAAGACACTGACCTAAATACAATAAAAATATTTATATATTTAATATAATATATTCACTGCGTAAATTTAATATAAAATTAAAAATTAATCATTCAGTTCATTTAATCAAGTTAAATTACATACAAATAGGATACACATTTCTCCACTAAAAGATGTAACCGTAAAGGGGAATGTTCAAACGTATGGAAATATATATACGTATATCTTTTTTAAAACATGTGGAAATATACACATATAAACATGCCTCCCACAAAATCCGTTATGCCCATCTTTGCCGCCATTAAGGGATGAGTTTACTCTATCATCCCTATCTAAACTTTTAACAACCAACCAATTTTCAATGGTATTGTTAGATATGATATTCAATTATACTAGTTTTTACTAGTTTTTTACTTTACTAATATTTACCTAACTAAGTTTTTCAACCTAAGTATACACATAATGGAAGTCATTTCATTAATGCCTGGAAATTGACAGGCATTTACCCTGAGCTGCCATAGGATTTCCTTCCTCTCCAATTTCAAAGACTCTGGTCCACCCCTTTCATCTTTCTTTAGTTGATCGATGACTCTAAATTTAAATTCATGGCCAACAGACTCACTTGTATGTCTAGCTAATGCATTCCCTAATGTGTTCCTACTAATACAATAAGTATGCTCGTAGATCCTTTCGCCAAGCTTTTTATCTGTTTTCCCGATATAGAAAGCCGGACAAGTTGTACATTTAGCTAGATATACTACTTGTTTACTGTTACAGTTAAATCTCTCATTGGACCTGTATTTCTGGTTACCAATACTAAAATTGCAACCTACATCAATATACTTACAGTACCTACAAATGTTACACCTGTACATACCTTCTTTATTAGTATTCACTCCACCATTGGCTTCCAGAATTTCTTTTAAATTATTACCACGCCTATATATAATTTTAGGCCTTTCTGGAAACATTTCTCTAAAATGTTTATCACTCGTCAAGAAGTCCCAATTTTTTGTGATAATATTCATTATTTTATGGGAGTCGATGTTAAATGTGCATACAAAACCACAGGTATTAACCATTTCTTCGTTTATAACCACCACTGAACCCCCTCCATTTATCTTACTTAATATTGGGACATAGTCCCCTACAGATCTTTTATGCTGGACTTCCTTGATGATCCCCTGTAGGAAGTGGGGAGGATAACCCCTCTGCTTAAAGAAGTTAGACATCAAGATGCACGCCTCTTCAAACTCCTCATCTTTAGTTGTCATCCTGGCTGCCCTAACTAGTTGCCCCTTAACTACAGATCTCTTCTGATGCGTAGGGTGGCAACTAGTAAAATGCAAATACATATTGGAATGGGTCACCTTCCTGTATATCTTAGAAACAAACATCATTTCAGCATAATCCTTCCTTAAATCTACATCCAGGTATGCTATTCTATCTTTACTATAACTGGATGTGAAACTCAAGAAGTGAGTACTGTTGTTAAACATTTCTAACAAGCCCTTTAATTCAACATCAGTTCCCTGGAATAAGATAAATATATCATCCAGGAACCGCGTATAGAACAAGATTTTATCCTTAAAATCCAAGTTGTTTAACACGAAGGTTCTTTCCCAATAAGCCATCACTAGGTTCACCAGGCCGGCTCCACATGGAGAGCCCATTGCCACTCCAACCTTTTGGTGGAAAATGTCGTTGTTAAACATTACATAATTATATGAAAGAACTGTATCTATCAGTTCTTCCACTAGTTTGATCTCACTAGTGGGTGCATCTAAAATCCTTAACATGTGTGAAACCCATTCAATCCCAACCTGATGTGGGATAGATGAATACAGGTCCTTTACATCTACTGTAACAAAAACACTGTTAGCACAAAACTCCAAGCTATTGATAGCTTGTAGGAATGACCATGAATCTTTTGAAATTTTGCGCTCAAATTTAATGTATTTCTGCAAAATTTTATCTATAACCTTAGCACATGTATATGTAATGCTATCTCTCCCATCCACCAAAGGTCTCATTGGTGGATTACTCACACATTTATGTACCTTTGGTATCGCAAAAAGAACCGGGATCCTTGGCGCTGGTTGTTGCAAATAGTTATATAAGCTTTTATCTATTCTTGCTTCAATATAAAGTTCTTCTATTAAAGCCGAAACTTTCCTATATGCCCCATACATACAGACGAAAAGTGTATCGCTATTTTAACGCACTTAAAATTAAAATTTAAGGATTTTTTGAGTGGAGAGTCTGGGATCTGATATTTTTTGTTGTTGAAGTTGTTGGAACATTTTCTTGGTTTGTCTTTGTTACTGCAGAAAGAGATATCGGTGCTGCAGAAACACCTTCAGTTTCTGAAGGTGTCTTCAGACCGACTGCGCCCACCATAAAAACGTATCCTAAGCTTAAGACTCTTATTAAGCCAAAAAAGACTGCACTTCATTCTCCAGTTCAAGGCCCCATGCCTAAGAAACAGATGCTTAAAATGGCGGAAGATTTGATCTCTTTAATCAGGGGTCCCCCCCCCACCCCCGACAAAAGGCCTAGACAAGAGGAAGATTATGCCTCCTCTGATCAAGTGTCTATTTCCTCAGGCTCCTCTGAGGGCCAAGATTACTCTTTTCCCCCTTATGAAGATTCTGATGCTTAGGATTCTGAAGAATACTCCTTTGGGGAAACTTTACACACTGTGAGGGAACATTTTCACTGGGAAGGTCAGGACTACTCTGACTCTAAGAAAAGGCTCAGAGAGTTTCTTTTACTCCCCCAGCACAGACCTCTTGCCATCCCCCCAGTTTTAGACATTGTGGATGATGTTTACTTAGAATCTAGTTTGAATCCAGATTCTCTGCCTCCTGCTCCAGCCAAACCAGACAGATATTATAGAGTGCCGGACTCCCACAAATTCCTTTATAAAAGCCCTGTTGCTGATCCAGAGACCATCTCCCAGGGTCCCAAAGGGGCTAAGGCTTCAGTGGCAAAAAATCCTGTACCCTCTGAAAGGGACTCCAGAGCACTAGACAGGTGGGGGAAAAAGGTTTACACCTCAGCCACTCTAGCTCTGAGAGCACTAAATTGTCAATTTCACATGCTAAAATATCAGCAATTTCTGATGTCTCAGTTAAGACAAAAAATGAGCACACTCCCTCAACAGTATGAATTGAAAGAAATGCAGGATCTGTTGCATGCAACTGAACAGGTGGGCAAACATACTTTACAATGTGGGTTTGATTCTTTAGAGGCTTCCTGCAGAGCAGCTGTCACTGGGTCTGTTATACGTAGGCATGCTTGGTTAAAGGAACAAACTCTGCCTGATCATGTTAAAGCAAAGCTTCTAGATGCTCCCTTACAGCAGGATGTCCTATTTGGAGTTAAAGCAGAAGAAGTCTTAAAGAAAATGGATAATAAGGCAAAATCTATGCAGACAGTCAAAGATTTTCTACAGGTACAGCCCCCTCGCTTCAGCAGAAATTGGCCAACAAAAAATTGGTCCTTTCCAGCTACTGACAGACCACAGAGGGGTAAATACAGACACCCAAGAGGCAGAGGGCAACCACAAGCCCAATACAAACCTCGACAATGGGGCACTGCAACACAGAAGGGAGGAGAAGACAGGCCCCAAACTACTACAAGGCAAACTCAATGACTTACACCTCATATGGCCAAGCAACACTCTCTTGGCAGCTCCCTTGGGAGGAAAACTAGCACTTTTTTCAGACAACTGGCACATCGTCACAAAGGACAAATGGGTCCTAGACATAATTTCACGAGGATACAGATTCCATTTCCACACCTTGCCAACGAAAAGAGGAATGCCAAACCTGCCACAAAATCAATGGGCAGAGGCACAAAAACAAATTACAGCTCTCATGGACATGAGCCATTCAACTGGTACCTACACGGGAGCAAGGCCAAGGATTTTACTCAAAACTCTTTCTAGTCCCCAGAAAGGACAATGCCTGGAGACCAATTCTGGACCTTTCATTTCTAAACATCTTCTTACAAGTACCCAAATTCAAGATGCTAGCACTACAGCAGCTTCTTCCCATGTTGGGCAAGAAAGCATGGCTAGTAACGTTGGACCTCAAGGAGGCGCATACCTGCATGTCCCTATCAGACAAAGTTGCAGAAGATACCTCCATTTCATTGCAGGTTCAACCCATTACCAATTCTCTGCACTGCTCTTTGGCTTATCCACTGCACCCAGGGTCTTCACAAAATGCCTGGCACCAGTAATTGCATACTGCAGACAAAGAGGAATTCAAATATACCCATACCTGGACGACTGCCTCATGCAAGCAGAAAGCAAGGACATCCTCTTACAACATCTGGCTTTTGTAAAACATCTTCTAAGTTGCCTGGGGTACACGGTAAACGAAAAGAAATCAGAACTAGTGCCCTCACAAAATATGACATTCCTGGGTGCCAGCTTGAATACAACGGCCCAGAAGGCTTATCTGACACCAGACAAACAACTACAACTGACTCAGTATTTCAAAACAATGGCAACAAAGACCCAACTCCCTGCAAGAAAAATTCTGCAGGCCTTGGGCTTCATGGCATCTTGCATACTACTAATACCATTTGCAAAGCTGCATATGAGGAAATTACATTGGTACCTAAAAAGCGTATGGTCTCAACACAGCCACAGCTTGGACACAATGATATCTCTCATTCCCTGCCTTCAACAAGAGTTTCTGTGGTGGTCACAGGCATGTCACCTCAACAAGGGTCAGCCTTTCACCTTGCCCCCAGCCAGGCAAACTATGACAACAGATTCATTGGACTACGCCTGGGGGGCACACATGGCAGGGCAGTGTGTTCAAGGCATATGGACTGCAGATCAAAGGAATCTGCACATCAATCAAAAAGAGATGCTAGCTGTACAGAATGCTCTGACAGCCTTCAAGAACCTCTTACATCCAGGACAACTTACAATAAGGACGGACAACACCACAGTAATGTGGTACAGAAACAAGGGGGGGTACACACTCCTACCCTCAATGCAGGCAAGCAGTGACCTTGTGGAACACCGCACTGGCTTACCAAGTTCAGTTACAAGCTCAATTCCTGCCAGGAAAAAAGAACACATTGGCAGATGACCTCAGCAGAAACATCATGGATCCCCACGAGTGGAAACTGGATCCACAAGTATTTGCAATAATAACTCAAAAATGGGGACGCCCAGACATAGATCTGTTTGCAAGCCCCCACAACCACTAACTTCAAAAATTTTAAACAAGGACCTTCCATCCACTAGCTTGGAAAGTGGGCACCCTCTCATTCAGTTGGAAAACATTAACAGTGTATGCCTTCCCTCCACTGCTTCTTCTAGCAAAGGTACTGCTGAAAGTCAGATTAGAGAGGCCACAAATGATTCTCGTTGCACCAGACTGGCCACGCCAACATTGGTATCCAATTTTAAGGACCATGGCCCAGGGCCCACCATGGATTTTGCCACAAATTCCTCACCTGCTCACTCAGTGAGACACTTTGATTCTACACAGCCAGCTCAAGACTTTAAACCTGGCTGCATGGCAAATTACCTAAACAACCAGCCAACACCTTTATCCAAAGCTGTTATGGATGTCATTCTGGAGGCCAGGAGGCCCAGCACCAGGAAAACCTATTCAGACAAATGGAAAAGATTTTGCACCTGGAACCAGGCTAAAGGCCTAAATCCCCTGGAGCCGAACATTCCTCAGATTCTACAATATTTAACTGAGATGTTACAAAAAGGACTTGACTTTTCATCTATTAAGATCCGCGCCTCCGCAATTTCAGCTCATTACAGCACGGATCCTCCTTTATTTTCACATCCACTCCTAAGACAGTACCTCAGAGGGGCTAAGAACTTAAGACCGCCAAGGAGAGCTCCAACACCTACTTGGGATCTCAAATTTGTCCTGGAACAGCTTACACTGCCACCCTTTGAACCAGCTTTTTCAACTGATTTAAAATTTCTTTCATGGAAAACTGCCCAACTACTAGCAATGACCTCAGCTAAAAGAGTCTCAGAGCTACAGGCACTAATGGCAGTGGAACCTTTCCTCATTTTTCATCAAGACAGAGTTTCTCTACGAACTAATCCTTCCTTTATGCCAAAGATGGTATCCAGTGTGACCCTAAACCAAACCATTCACTTGCCCACCTTCTTCCCAAATCCCCAGAACACAGGAGAAAGACTCCTGCACTCTTTGGACATTCACAGGCAATTACGTTACTACTTGGATAAAACTTAAGGCTTTCAGAAAAACTGACCAGCTCTTTGTAGCCTATGCTACAGGATCACAAGGAAAAGCTATCTCAAAGCAGACCATTTCTAAATGGATAGGACATTGCACACGTTTCTGCTACACACATCATGGGAAACCACCAGTATCTGCTAACATTAGGTCCCACTCCACCAGGGCTACAGCTACATCAGCAGCCTTTCTCAGGGTAGTGCCAACCAAGGATATTCTGGAAGCTGCTACTTGGAGTTCAGTGCACACCTTCACCAAACACTATCACTTACCTCTTTACTCTAAGACTAGAGCTGGTTTTGCCACTGCTGTTTTGCAGGGCCTACTAGCTTCTTCTAACCCTGTTTGACTCCACCTGCCCTCCTTAGCTTTGGGATTCAACCCAAGTGTGATGACTGCAGCAGGGTAACACGATGAACATAGTAAAGTTTTGTACCTATCATAAATGTAGATGTTCGAGTGTTCACCCTGCTGCAGTCCAGGTTACCCTCCCTCCATCCCCTCTGAACTAGCTGAACTTATCTCTACCACTTTATCCTATTCTACCTCTGTGGTGTATTTGCTTGTACCTTTGGGTTTTGTTTTATTTTTATAAAGCCGTATGTGTGTGTGTGTGTGTGTGTGTGTGTGTGTGTGTGTGTGTATGTATATATATATATATATATATATATATATATATATATATATATATTTTGCCTACCTTTTGGGGGCACCTGACATCTGGGGCAAGAAAAACTGAAGAAAATGGCGTCGAATGCCTCTTATATACCCCTGGTGCACTGATGTAAAAAAAAACCCAATAGCAACTGACGCCGGACCAAGATTTTGGAATTCGGGCTGACTGCGGGACCGCCTAACGGCAGGATAACCCAAATGTGATGACTGCAGCAGGGTGAACACCCGAACATCTACATTTATGGTAGGTACAAAACTGTACCGTTCATGGTTTGTGTTGGGGGGTGGAGGTTGCTTGGATGTTTGCTTTGGAGGTCTCTGTTGGTTTTGCAGATTTTTATTTAGAGCCTCAGAGTATGTTTCCATGTATTTGTGTGTTTTTTGCCGGTGCTGGTTTAATGGGTGTATGTAAGACTGGTGGTGTGATGCAAATATTTCCCTTCTCCTCTTGACTGTCTGACCCAGTCTTGAGTTGAGAGAGCTTAGCCTCTAGTTTGGCTGTATAACTGCATCTCTCGAATGTATTAGTGTTTGGTGGTAGGAGGAGGGGGTTGTCTGCGTACAGGAGGCAGTTGTAACATTGCCTCAAAATACCCAGATTCACCAGTTGGACTGGAGTGTACACCTGAAACTGCCCTTTGGACATGCCTGGATAGGTACAGTGAACTGTTTTACTGGATGGCTGGTAAGGTCGAATAGAGAGCCTTGTCCTACTCTTCAGTACTGGAGGGTCTAGTGCTAGGGTTTAAAAGTGCTTGCTATAAGTTTTGAGCAAGTGCCGGGCTGAGAGATGAATGGCTTGAGTGCTTAAGTTGAATGTTTGTCTAGTTCCAAGGGAAAAATTGAAGAGGAGACTTTGTGGAACCCGGAATAGTTTTACCCTAGCTAACCGCCGCTGTACAGCGCTCAAAACCAGGCAAATACGGTATTTATAGCAGGAAAATGAAAGAGAAATTAGCCCCAAATGGCGAATAAACTACTAATTTCTGAGCTGAAACCACTCCTCCAGGGACAGATAGGCTGCTCAAAGCTCCCCTTTCTCACAGGTGAACAGAGCTATTCAAGTTAAGGTATGGGCAAACACAGAGATTTGTAACACAGCCCTGAATTCAGCACTAACTTGAAAACTGGACTGTACTAGCTTAGAAAGGTGGGAAACAAGTACATCTATATCTATCTGTGTGTATATATATATATATATATATATATATATATATATATATATTTTTTTTTTTTTTTCCCTCAGAAAAATAAAGCAGATACACTAAAAAAAAAAAACAGTTTAAAAGCACAGAAAATGATACTTATTGTTATATATCGCCGATCAGAGTTGTAGTCAATGCCCCCAGTAATAAAGTAGGAAGAAACACAAATACAGTAAAAGCAGATGAGTAAAGTGCAATTTCTTACATATATATATATATATATATATATATATATATATATATATATATAAAACAGAAAACGAACAAACTGATTTAAACAAGTTACCCAATTAACCAGAAAAAAGCTCAAAACTGAGCCCTGTTACAGCGGTCTTCAATCAGACAAGTTCTAACTGCACACCCCTGCTTACTAGGGTGCAGGGGAACTTTCACCAAATAACGATGGCCTGGATCAGTGCTCAAGTTATACAAACAAAGCTAGATTCAGCAGGCCTGAATCTGGTCTATGCTACAGCAACAAGGTGCACAATTGCAGAAAGAAACAGTTCAAATAACAGTCACAATAAGCCTGTGACCAGAAATTCCCAGCCAGAAGGGCAGAAGCCCCCCTGTCCTCCCACAACAGTACAGACCACAAACCATCTTAATGTAAAGCAGCCTGTATGAAGCCCAAGTGCTTAAACCAAAAGACTTAGAATAACAGTTGCAATTTAATCGGGCGATGACCAAGCAGTAATAATTGCAGCAGAATAAATAAAAATTGAGTACTTTTAAGAAAAGCAAAATAAAGTAGGAGGAAACACAAATACAGTAAAAGCAAATGAATAAAGTGCAAACATTTTTTTAAGTGCAAGAAGGAAGAACCTAAGTGGGATGGCCTTCTCAAATCTTCTCTCTGTATTAAGTAGAGTGAACACTAGACTCCGAATATGATCTAACTGTACTCAGTTAAGTGAGCAAATGAGATGGACCCAGGAGGAGTGTTCTAATACAGACTTACAGGAGGGGCAGGCAATTCCAGAGCCACCAACACTAATACTAACACAGGAAAAGGAAGGGGGGGGTGGGGAACTAACTGCAGAGAGACACACAGCACACTGTTCAGAAACACACAATTAGGAAACAGAAAAAGATGAAAATACAGTACTTTTAAAACTGCAAGTTTGTACTTAAAAGACTAAAATTCACTACTGCAAGTTTCACTTGGCTTCAGCTTGTAATGCAGATGTTTGTAGCCAAGCAAGTCTCTCAGGAGTTGAGCATAAAATGATTTCTCAATCTTCGTGCCTAGCCAAGTACAGAGGAATCCCTCTAGGCTATTATATGTCAGATAACAAAGAAGTGATACCAATAGCCCCTTATAGCAGACATGTCTTTATGGAGACATGAAGATCAGGTACAGGGTTGCTACTAAGCATACATTTATTTGCTAAAAAAAAAGCTTAATAGTCAATGTTCTTTTTCTTTTATTTATTGGGAAATTCCACCTGGACATGGGTCCTTTTTCAGCTGAGGCCCGGGGAGAAAAGCTCCACAGAACAATAAATGAGCAGCAGAGTACATGAAGCACAGTTGAATATACATACAATATTCAATAATACATAGGAAAGTTCAGCATTTAGAAGGTGAAACAAGGCAGTATCAACAACCACAAGTAGTCGGTGCAGATAGAAATAAATCCAGTTCTCTTCACAAAATAATTCTCCACCAATAAACCACTCGCAAACGACCCAAATAAAATGCAAAGGCAGCTTTATTGAGTAAGTGCTTTCACCTACACGGCTTCATCAGACTCACATATAATTAAAACTGATATATCCCGGGGAGAAAAGCTCCACAGAACAATAAATGAGCAGCAGAGTACATGAAGCACAGTTGAATATACATACAATATTCAATAATACATACTGTAGCAAACATTAGATATACATACAATATGAAAGCTAGTAATGAACAGATATAACAATAGCTAGAGGCTAGGAATAAAGGTAGGATGTATAATGAGATGGTACTTAGCTCAAACCCGATACTGTTCTAAACTCGTATACCTAAATCTTGTGTACAAATCTTCCACTAAACTCAAACAGATATAAAGCAGATGCTCCACAAGAAGGTGGAACAAGCTAGTAGGACTAATGGGATGGAAGGGGAAGGTAAGAGGAGTAAGAGAAGAGACTGAGTAGTATGCGTGGTATTGAGAGGAAGCTAGGTGTAAGTCACTTGGATATGTATTTGGAGTTGAGATAAAGTGAGGTAGTTAAGAATGTCATAACTGGTCTGAGAGAGTGAGTGAGGCGGGAAGGTGGATAAAGGGTGAGCCAGAACCTGCATAGGAAAGAATGCAATCATCAGACTGTGTGAGGCAGGGTGGCAAGGTGAGGGGGAGAGGAAGGGAAGGTAAAAAGGAGGGCTACTAGTCGGGATTGGTGCATGGGCATAACCAGAGACTTAAATGAGTTTTTAGTGCAGTCTTGAAGTGATTGCAAGAAGGTAGTGTGGTTCTAGAGGAGGGAGATTGTTCCATAATCTGGATATGATACAGGAGAATAATGCTTTTCCCACTAAGTTCTTGGGTTTGCTCATGAAGTATATTTTTGCTACTAGAGCGTAGTTGTCTAGTAGAGCAGAAGGGCTGGAGAAGGTTTTGAAGGGATGCAACTTTAAGAGGATAGTTTACTAACTGAAGGGCGAGAGGATAGTTTACTAACTTATGGGCGAGAGGATAGTTTACTAACTTATGGGCGAGAGAGAGAGTTGATTCAGGTGAAGAAGATGGAAGTTCAAGCCAGTCAATTTCTCTAATTGAGATACAGTGCTGGCTGCGATAAGATGCACTAGTGGCAAACTTAGCAATTTTATTGTAGCAAACCTCAAACTTGTTTAGGTCTGTTTGTCTAAGGTAGGTAGGTATAGGACATATAATTATCATTTACTTGCTTTCTCTTCAGACTTGTTACTAGATCAAGCTAAGGGCCTTAATCCAGTCATTCCCCTATGCAAGAATGAAGAAAGTGCATACATTTTTCTTTTGTCACGCTCTTTTTACATTGTGGTACCTAAATTTCTTAAGTGAATAAGGAGAAAGAAGGGAGAAAGAAAACAAAAAAGAGAAGCCATTTACGTTAGTATCCCCATTACACTTAAAATAGCTAAATTTTATAGCACACAAAGAAAATTGTGCACTATAAAAATATTAAGAAAAATATTTTACGTGGTTAACTTTCTCCCTTCTCTTCCTTCCCCCCAAGTATTTTATTGAACATTAATGACATGAAGTAGGGTATATGCTGTAGAGTCCCCTAGAAGTTTAACAGCTTAAAAAAGTCCAGTATTTCCAAATGTTGTTGTTCTGTCATGTTTCACAAATAGAATTATTGCTTTATAATCCCACATTTGTCAATTTCCAAGTTACTCGTTTTATTCGTGGTCATTTGCATCTCTCAGATCCATTCTCTGGTTCATTTCCAATGTATTCTCTGTTCTTCTAGTCAACTCCTTGTGCTTTTTTCCTTTCTCTTAAGCATTTTTTGTTGAAACATTGGAAAATGCTTTACTGGTACAGTCTGTGTTGCCAGAAGAACAAGAAGCAATTTCCTTCTGTTTGACAGCTCACTGTTTGTTGGACAAACTTATGCATTTCCTCCTTAGCATGACCTGCATCAAAAAATGGTCACCTCTCCAGGAATGAGTATTTTGAAGATAGCTGGGTGCAGCAGTTTGAATCTCATGCCTGCTTTTCAACATTCCCTGAATAGTGGAAAAATTTTATTCCTCTTCTGCCTAGTGTACAGTAAGTAGTTATTTTCCACAAACTTTAGTATTTTGTCCTTTTGCCACTGTTTTGTCAGAAGTAACTCCTGGTGGTAGGATTGCATCTTTACTATAAAGGTCTAGGTTGCTTTCTCATAGCCAGGTTTAGAGCATACACACAATGTGCCATTTCAGTTAACATACCTGCTGTGAAATACCAGTCCAGTTTCATAAAATTAATAGTCTGTTCTTTCCAGCTTCTCTGGTACAACAGAAAAGCTCATGTTTTCCCTAAATGCTCTGTCCTCTACTTCTATTATTTTTAAAAACATCTCTTCTTGAGCTGTCTCCTGTTCAGCCAGCCTTTTCTTCATTTCGACCACTGATTTTTGCAGTTTTATCACCTCATCTAAATATCTCTTTTAAGCTTTTTCCATTTTTCTGCCCTATTATTTGAGTCTATATATACTCAATCAGTGTTTTTTATTTTAATCTGGTATATATGCAGTTGTCTTCTACTTTGCGGTAGGTTACTGGAAGTCATGTCTGAAGCTTGCACTGCTTTTTCTGAACAGCTGCAGTATTTTCACCAGTCAGGGATTTTTCCTCACCTTTTGTAGCTGATTTTCTTTCATGTCTTCTGTATTTTACTAGCCAGTTACTGAAATTTACCCAGAAATGTAAGTCTACTGGCTTTCTCTGCTGAGTTTTCCACACTGAGAGAACTGGAATTAAGCTGTTACTCAATGTGCAGCTATTGTGGAAGTCCCAGGAAAATGTTCCTCCTTCCCAGCTGTGGAAAAAGG
Organism: Protopterus annectens; assembly: GCF_019279795.1. Classification (NCBI taxonomy): domain Eukaryota; kingdom Metazoa; phylum Chordata; order Ceratodontiformes; family Protopteridae; genus Protopterus; species Protopterus annectens. The sequence continues at coordinate 706,557,651 of NC_056730.1, read as the reverse complement.
TTTTATTCAGGAATGTTTTCAATGCCAAGGAGAGAGAATTCCTGGAGACCAGTTCTGGATCGATCTTTCCTGAATTAGTATGTGATAGTGCCCAATTTCAAAATGCTTTCACTTAACCTGATGGCCCGTTTTCCTCATTTGAGTTTGTTTTTTAAAGTAACTCTAGATTTAAAAGATGCATATCATCGCATTTGTATTCAACCAGATTTCAGGCTTTTCTTCAGGTTTTAAGTGTGTGTGTTGATTACATTGTCAGTCTGCCTTGCCCTTTGCCGTTTCCACCTTCCAAGAGTATTCAAAAGTGTTTAGCTCCTGTCATAGCCCTATACACGGTATCCACATTTTTCCATATTTAAACTGTTTATATTTCTAGATTTTTTTCAGAGTCTCAAGACACTCTTGCTTGCGTAAGAAATCTTGTAGATGTATTGGGATTCAAAACGAACATTCAAAAGTCTTGTTTTGATTCCATCACTCAGGTTTGTGACTAAGGTGTCTGCTAGACACCTCAGTACGAGCTCTTCTTCCACAGAAACTAAAAGTCTATATTTAAATGTATTCAATGAATTTTGCACTCAAGACTTCTGTCATAACAAGGGGGAATACCTTAAGATCCAGTGTTGCATGGCATCCATGATTCTCATGATACCTTTTGCACGACTCTACATGAGAAAGATAAAATGGTATCTGAAGTATTTGGTCTCAGCATCAACACTAGTCTTTTCAAATTCCAGTTCTGGGATTTGTGAAAAGAGATCATACAATGGAAACTTCAAATATCCCTGCATGCAGGTCTTCCATTCTCTTCTGTTCCAAAGCAGTCATTCACTGCAGGCACTTTATTTGAGGAAGAGTGTTAAGAGGAATAAAAGTGCAGAGTTCCAGGGACAATAAAGAGAGACAAAAACACATAAACATAAAAGGGGTGCTTTGTCTTATGAAGGCTGTCAACTCTGAGTCATCTGTAGTGCCCAGGACCCTTTCATGTAGTTTACTTACAAGTGATGTGGTATGTAAACAGGCATGGGAACCAGATCTTGCCCACTTTGCCTACTAGCCATGTTAGCAAGGGATAGCTTTACAACACAATCTCACTCCACAGGCAGATTGCATTTTGTCAGAGCAAAATTGTGTGGCAGACAAACTGAGCAGGATAAAAGCAGACCACAATGAAAAGAAAGTAGATCCAGGGGGTCTTACAAGATTTGATCAATTTTGTGGGTAATTCCTCAGGTAGGCATTTATGCCTCCTGTCCAAACAATCAACTGGCAAGTTTCTTCCACGGCTCCCCGCAAGAAGGCTTGGAAGACAGACACATTTTCTTTACCTGTTCCTGTATACCTTTCCATCCTTTCCACTGATAATCCAGGGTACTTCTGAAGATTCATAAGGAATCTCTCAAGGTCATTGTAGTGAATCCGTTCTGGTCCAGGCAACAGTGGTTCTTCCTTCTTTTGGAATTAGTCGGGGCAGTTACCGCAAGCTTCCCCACAGGCTGGATTTAATCGTGCAAGAACAGGGATGTTTGCATCCCACCCCCAAACAATTACAAGTGACTGTCTCGTGATAGGGTTTTTACTGACTTAGGTGTCCGTTTCCTGAGGACATGCAGTAGGTGCTAATGGAGGCAAGAAAGCATGCTACTAGAAAATCTTGTATATAAGCAAATGAGAAAGGTTTTCTATTTGATGACAGAAAAAAAAACACCCATTCAGGGCTAGTGTTTGGTTTTATAATTGTGTGAATTACTATCTTATGGGCTTGTTTTCTCTATCAAGGTTCATTGTCAGCCATTTCAGTATGTCTGCCCATGGATTCCTCTTTCAATGCATTCTGTTGTGAACATGTTTTTAAAATGGGTGCTGCATAAGAATCCTCCCAGAAAGCTGGTGGTACCTTCTTGGTATCTTAATTTTGTCAATGAAGATGCTTGCTCCATTTGAACCAGTTCATTTGGCTGACTTGAGGTTCTTAACATGGAAAACAGTTTTGCTGATCATTCCCACCTCTACTAGAAGAATATCTGAGTGCAAGCTCTTAAAGTGGGTCAACCTTATCTTATTTTCCCCAGACTTTTTTTTTTGAGAAATAATCCTTTTATGCCTAAAGTGGTGTCCGAGTTTACTTTTAACCCAAGCTATCCATCCCCCTGTTTTCTTTTTCAGAACATAAAAAGAGAGAAGAGGGTGTTTCATACCTTGGATGTGCACAGACAACTCTGGTACTAACTTGATGAAACAATATATTTTAGAACTTCCAATTACTTGTCCATTTCTTGTGATTCTTGCGAAGGTAAGAAGGGGCAACCTGTGTCAAAGCAGACTGTTTTCAGGTGGCTGTTTACAGATATTACATTTTATTTCCTCCACAAGAAAAATATTCCATACAGGGCTAAGGCACATTCTACCAGGACCTTGGCTTTGTCTGTCCATTCCTTTCAGTGTCCTTTCAGGGCTTAGTCTCCATCTTTGTTGGCATGGAAACTCTGAAGAACTTGGTGCCCAAACCTGTCTTTTTAGTCATCTCAGCTTGAGCTGTCAGTCTCTATGCATGAAAGGTGCCCTTAAGCTTTGAAACCTGCCACCTGTTATATCCTTTACTGGATTTAAGCTATATAGCTTCAGCTACTGCTGCAGTCCTCATTTGAACATTTGCAGTTATGGCAAATTTAACAAAGTGCAATTATGTAAGTAATGTCAAATGCTTGTTCCCTCTGCCCTTTCCACAAAGCCAGATTAATCCGTATCTGTCAGTTTTGACAACACCTTAGCCATTCTGTTGGTTAGTATCAGTCTAAATGCTGTATAACCATAGTTCAGAATTTAAATTGGTCTGTATGCAGTTGTATTTTGAGGGTCTTTGCCCTCTTTGAACAATGTAGCCACCACAGCTTTCTTCCAAGATGTAGGTATTGTCCCACCTTTTAAAGTATTGTCAAACAAAACCTTCCAAACCTTACACTTGTTTCTTAACTTCCAGATTTCCATAGGAATATCATCTGTTCCTGGGGGTCTTCCCTGTTGATGGTTATACATCACTGGTTTTATCTCATCCTGTTTAATCTCCGCTATTAATTCTTGAGCCTCAGCTCCCTCTAAATGCCGTATTTTTAAGTCTACCATGAGTATTTGCATTTGTGTATTTTCTTGGTTCCCCCATTTCTCTGCTGTATACAGATATACAATTTCTGAAATATCTATACTACCTCTTTAGCATCTCTGGTTATTTTTCTAGTCATAGCACTATATGTTTGGCTACACCTCCTTTCTGTTTTCCGTAGCCCAAGTCGTTGTGCTAGTAGTTCGAGCTCCAGGCTGCTATGAAAAATATTTAACAGCAATCTTTCCAAACTCTTGCATATTATCCAAATACTGTCATGTTTTTTTTTCCCTTTAGCTCTAGACACAATTGCTGTCCTTGTTCCATAAGGATCCCCTTAACCTTTGATCCCTCTAAATAATTCCCATTGCATGCTACCCACAGATTGTTCTCTTTGAATTCCATTTATTTCATCCCACTCCTTATCTATCCTTTCTGAAGGAGTCAGTATATTCCATAGCATATCATTTCCACTACCCATTCTATAAAATCCTGTCATCCTAGTAAGTAGGTAAGAAAGCGCCAGCATCTCACTTGTTTGACTACCCTGCATCTTCAGCTAAGTATTTATTGGTTCATGGTCTGATAGTTATTGGATGCTTCAAAAGGTTGAATTAAAAACTCATTATTTTGTGAAGTATAATTTCTTTCCATTCTTACACAGTTATTATAGCTTTAGGGAATAATATGGAAATTCTGCTTGGGTTCCTGCTGATAATTTAGTCTTTTATTCAAAATATTCTCATACATTTCTTTAGAAGTCTACCCTCTGTTAAAATTCTCCCTTCTAAGTCTCTATGCATGCACACTGTTGCATGTCAGGTTCCAGTCCCAACCCATGAATAACTCCCTTTTACAAATTTATTACCTCTCCCATAATTTCTGTTAAACTTTTTAATAGTTTTACCTGGAATAAAAATAAATGCTTATGTAATCCTCCTCCTCTGCCATTAATCCCTTAGCACCACAAGTCTACTTTTGTTGCCTTTTTTCTCTCACTTTTAGAGCCCCTTTTGCAGTCAGTATTATTACTTACTTTTCCTTTGCTCCGATGCTGTGCTGAATAACAGTGTTGAAATCCTTTTTTTGCCAAATTCACATGCGCCTGTCTCTCTGTCCTTTCAGTACTGCTATTTTGTACCCTACACTATTTAATATAATTCAGTACTGTTCTTTTCCATACTTGCAGTGTTGTTTACATTTCATAATATGATTGCTAAATTTTTGTGATAAGGTGCTATTATTTTCAAATATTATAAATTACATTTTTTAATACAAACTTCTGCTTGAAGATTACATACGTACTAATGTTTTCTGGCTGATCTTGTATTCTGTTGCAGCAGCTTCTCTGTTTGGACCAGTGTCACATTTTCAGACTTAGTTGCATGTTTTTTTTAATGTTTCTATTGAAACAGTGTACATTTTCATTTTTAAACCTCCCAACCCCTTTAATTCACACCAAACACCACACCACTGTATACATTTGTTTCATAAAGGAAAGTTACTCCACCATATATGGGCAGATGCCTCACATAGACTGGTACACTCACAAGCTTCACCCATTCAAAATTTAGGTTGAATCATTCTGAAAACGCATTAGAGCCTGTGTTCTGTCTGCACCCACATGATCTTTTCTTCCATCTCAACATCCTTCCCAGATGTAAAAAAGCAAGATGTGCTGTCCTATCTCGCCTTCATTCTTACCAGGATAGGTTCTGATCCAATCCTCTGATCTGACATGGCATTTTATATAAGCTTGAGGTCTTCCACTAGCTCATGGCTAAACCCTATCCCAGCATACAGTAGGAAAGCTCCCCAGATCTCGTTTGCAAACAAGATTGGGTACTTGCTACTGGCTCTGGCTAAGTATACTCCTTTATTGTTATTACTATTGAAAATTGCTTATTCTTAATTATTCTTGATTATTATTGCTTTACATAATTAGTTTGGTGCTAGTTTATTTCCGCTTTGTACTGCTGATCTTTTCCTCTATGGGCCATCGTTTTCCATTGGAAGCCAGGACAGGGAAAATAAGGCTTATCTAACACCTTTACTAGCCTGTTTTAGATAGAGGGCTTTTCTTACCTTTATTTTTTCTCTAAAATTGTTAATTAGTTCATTTAAGTTAAAGAACTACTTTATCCTTGGCCCGTTTAAGTTAGAGGGCTTCTTTCACTCTTCCGGGCGTAACCCGTTTAAGTTAGAGGACTGTGCCCTCCCCTTTTTCCCTCTCCTTTACAATTGTTGATGAACTACTGTTGTGGTTGCTGCTGCTGTTAAAAAAATTAAAATAAATAAATAAACTGTTCTAGTCTTTTTGCTTCGTGTTCTACTCTATGTTCAAAATGTCTTCTAAAGATTTGAAACCCTCTGGTTTCAAAAAATGAGAAATGTGGACAGAAAATGTCCCTAACTGATTGACACACTATTTGTGTGTATTGCCTAGGCGCTGTCTACCTCCAAGAGTCTTGTTCATTTTGTCATTCCTTCAGTCACAGGGCTCTTCTGGAGAGGAAAAACAATCTTAATGGTCTTTTAAGAACCCCATTCTTGGAAACAATACAAGAAGGTCCGGGTTCATCAAAGTCTGACAAGTCTCCTTCCTCTAGATCTGACAAATCTGGAAAGAAATCTTCCTCTTCCAGTGCTCCATCGGAGCCTTCCAGAAAAATTACAGACATTTCCTCACCAGATCCCTAAGGCTATCGTGTCCGTGAAATCTACTGCTCCGACACCATCAGTCTCGGTGCCGGTGGATTTGGACTTGTGGAGCTGGTCCCCTGTATTGGAGCCATTCTCCCCTACTGTTAGATCTCCTATACTCCAGCCTTCCAAGTCTCTAGCCCCCTCCACTCGGTTTTCCAGGAGCCTGTCCGATGATGACGTGGATCGAGTGGTACAGAGGCTATTAAGGGCACCGGCATTGGCCAAGCTGTTATTGGATCCAACCCAGAGGGTTTCTGATCCGACCACATCTTCCCCTTCTACTTTGATTCCTCCACCGATCGGACTTCGGAGCTGCATTGTCCGGAGCTGATACTGGTGGAACCCTCTGAACCGAGGCCTATTACGGGATCTTCAGATCCATTTATTGCTCTGACATCCACTGCTCCATCGGAGCTCAAGGAGTCTAGGAGCCGATGCTCTCTGGTTGGCTCCAGGGAGGCGAGTCTGATCGGACAGTTGTCTGATCTGAATTTGCTTCTCTGGGCATCTGCTTGGGTGAGCTCAGCTTCTACCTCAGCCTTGGAGCCGTCCTCCTTGATTCTGGGGATTCCGTCTGGTTCTTTGGATCCAGGGATTTCTACGGATCAGGGGCGGGGGGCTTTTGAGGTGATGTGTGCTGTCTCCACAGGCAGTTCTGCAGTCATCTCTGGATGTTCTTCCCCCAAAGGCACTGGTGTCTGCCTCTATACTGTTGCATCCACAAGGATGTGGAAATTCTCGGCCTCAGGATGCCCTACAGGGTGCCATGACCTCTTCTGAAACCTCTCCAAAGTACCCCTCCTAGGAGGTCCCTCAGAAGAGTCTATGGAACGGGAAGCATTTAGAATCCCCAGAGGAGTCGGTCACTTAGGATATGGACCTTGTTGAAGCCGTAGGGTCCCCATGGTCGCCTCCTGATGTCTCCTTTGGAGACATCTTATAAGTAATTAGAGGTGGCTGGAAGTCCATCAGCCCTTCAGCAGAGGAGTCCATGTACCTAAAGGTCTTTGGATCTCACCCTTACTCCCCTTGGGTTTCTCCGCCTTTCGACGAACATCTGGATTTAGTTTCTTGAAAGACGTGGGAGTCTCCAGATTCAGTGGAACCTGTTCCTCTGAGTCCAAATAAGTTTATCATCTCCCTCTCAGACAAAAACTTTTTAACTAAGGGAGTCCCAGTAGATGCTATGGTGGTGGTGGTGGCAGCCACCAAGAAGGTATTGTAAGAAACATCATCTGTCCATCCACCGAACAAGGAGTCTCGTATGATGGACAGATACAGAAGGTGCATTTTTTTCTTTAGTGACTTTTGCTCTTCGATCACTGAATTACCTGACCCACTTTACTAGATTACAGAGACATTTCCTGAAGGAGTTAGGAGATGCTCTCCAAGGTTCAGTAGCTGAAGAATTGTCAGAAAAAGTTTCCCCAGCTCCCTACCTTAAATTCACTGGTCAACTCCTCCATGAGACTGATTTCTTAAGCAACGGATGGAGTGAGTAGAACAACGAGTTCAGGAATTTCCCTAAGGAGACATTCTTTGTTGCGCCTGTATGACTTTGTGGGGCCCTTTAAATCTTCCTTTGTGAATGCCCCATTCGATGGCTCGTCTGTTTGGGCCCAAAGTCAAGGGCACACTAACCAGGTGTGAACAAGAAGGAAAGACTCTCTTTGCCACAGGAGTCCATTTTTCCCAACCTACCAGACCATATCCCAAAGCTCAGAGAAAGGAAGTGGAAAAATGTAGTTTAGAAAATCCCAGAGAGCTTTCCAGGAAACGTGGTGAATCTTCCCCAGGGGCAGAGGGTGAAGTAGTAATGGAAGACGTCGACTGAGCAGTAGTGGGTCAGAATCAGAGCGACAGAGAATCTTTCTGTGGTAAGCCCTTTCAACGCTCCTGAAGGGAGCCCGCCTGTCCATGTCTTGAGGCAGTCAGGGACTGCTCATCTTTGTACCCAAAAGCCTGTCTAATAATAACAAAAGACAAGTGGGTACAAAGCTTCATATCCAGAGGTTACTCCATACCCTTTTCCTTCCCCATCCCAAACAGAAAATCATCTCAGCTGTTCCACCCAGTCAAATGGAACAGGCAACGTTAGAAATTCAAAAGTTGCTAGACAAGAGTTATCCAAACAGTCCCCGCATCCTAATAGGATCCGGAACTTACCCAAGATTCTTGTTAGTTTCTAAGAAAACAGTGGACTACACCAATTCTGGATCTCAGCAACCTAAACAAATATGTAAGAAAGTCCAAGTTCTGGATGGTAACACTGCAGTCAGTCTGGGACAAGACAATTGGATGTACTCTATAGACCTCCAGGATGCATACTACCACATAAGAATGGACAGATGATCAAGGAGACACCTGGCTTTTGGCTGGGAGCCATTCACGGTCAGTTTCTAGCTCTGCCCTTTGGCCTCACAACAGCTCCCAGAGTGTTCACCAAATGTATGGCAGTAGTCGTGGCTCGCTTGAGGCACCTAGGATTCCAGGTGTTTCCAGATTTAGACGACTGGCTCCTAACTGCCACCACAGAGCATCTACTAATAAAAGCGAGACACACCACCTTCCAGCTCTACTTTCACCTACGAATCGCAGTAAACTACGAGAAATCTACCTTGCTGCCTTCTCAGCGTGTCATTTTTATAAGAGCAGAATTAGATACAACAAGGATGATGGCCGAACTTTCTCCAGAAAGTGCAAGTTCTACGACGTCAGGTTTTAAATCTTCTTAACAAAAAAAAAATCACAAGCAAGGACAGTCCTAAAAGTCTTAGGGACCATGGCAGCAGCAAAAAACCTTGATCCTATTAGCACGTCTGCACATTAGAATTCTTCAGTGGCTACAGTCCATTCAGTGGTTGATGCAGGAACTGCCTATGTCCCACAAAGTTTTGATAACGGAATCTTACAAAAAAGACCTTCATCGGTGGCTTTACTCCACAAATGTGACGCTAGGTTGACTCTTTGTACATCCCCCAACCATTAGCCACAGTGATCATGGACACTTCTCAGGGTGGGAGGGGGGGCATTATCTGAGAAAGACTGTCCAAGGCACTTGGCAGGCTCACAAGGCCTATTTGCACATCATTTTCCTAGAGATGAGAGCGGTGCTTTTGGTGTTGCAAGCATTACAGGACTGTCTTCTGCTGGGAACTGTTGCAGTACAAACAGACATGTCAGTTATATGGTACTTGAACAAGGAGGAGCCATATCTTACCCCTTTTGTTGTAAGACCCTGAGAGTATGGCAGTGGGTGACCTCCTCCCAACACTTTCTGATAGCAGTACACATCCTGGGGAAATCCAAAGTGATAGTAGACAGACTCGGCAGAGAGATTCTGGTGCCTCATGAGTGGTCCCTAAAATAGGAAGTAGTGGAAAAGATTTTCCGCAAATGGGGCCAGCCTTGCTGCGACCTTTTTGTGACGTCCATGAATGCCAAATGCAGCAGCTGCTTTGCCCTTATCCCCCCTCGGGGGGGTGGCAGTCACCAAGGGATGCACTTGTACACGATTGGCCCTCGGGTCTCCTCTACTCTTTCTTTTCCATTAATACCCAAAGTTCTTCAGGAAACCAGTTACTTGAGAAGGGACTTGATACTCATTGCCCCATATTGCCTTTGTCAAATGTGGTTCCCCTTCCTGTGGCCTCATCTTCGAGAGGAGCCATGGATTCTGGACCCAGTTCCAGACCATTTGACTTGTGCATCAAGAAAGCTCCATCCTTCCTTTCAAACTCTCAATTTGACAGCTTTGCTGCTCCAATTCCAACAATAGCCAGGCTTCTTAGCCTCTCCATCAGTTAAACACATCCTAATATCTTCTGATAAGGCTTCAGTGAGAAAGATCTATAGAAGCAAATGGAAAAGATTCTGTTTATGGGCTTATCATAATCATATTGACCCATTTTCTGCTCCAGTAAATTCCATGCTAGAATTCTTGGCAAAACTATCTGATGAAGGCACAGCCGCAGCTACCATTACTGTTCAGCTAGCAGCAATATCCAGTTTCCATTTAGGGGAGTCAGGCCTCAATATTATGTCTCAGACTATAGAAAGCCTTTCTTAAAGGTACCTTATTATTAAGACCACCTATCAAAGACCCTCCAGCATCATGGAGCTTGAATTCTGTTTTAGCTCGTTTAATTTTTTTACACTGCTCGAGCCAGCATCATCTTGTGAACACAAATTTTTGGCATGGAAAACTATTCTCTTGGTAGCAATCACTTCCACTTGAGGAGTGTCAAAGCTGCAAGCCTCATCAGTAAAGCCCCCTGTACTTGCTATTGCACAGAGACAGGGTCTCCTTATGGACAAACCCTTGCTTTTTACCCAAAGTATGTTCAGAATCAAATTTGAACCAATCCATAGAGCTGCCAGTCTTTTACCCAGATTACGAGAATAAGGCAGAATACATGTTACACCAACTGGATGTGCATAGACAACTATGCTTCTACTTGCACAGGAATAAGGACTTCAGAAAATCTGACCAACTATTATATCTTGTTCAGATTCATAAAATGGTGCTCCAGTCTCTAAAGTGGCACTTTCAAAATGGCTTTCAGATTGTTTTGAGACTTATAAATGAAGGTTATGTCAAGATCTTCCCCATAGAGTTAAAGCCTCTACAAGAGCCATTGCAACCTCTTCCGCTTTTCTAGCTAGACTGCCAGTTGATACCATTTGTGCTGTGGCAACTTGGGCAAGACCACATACCTTTATCACTCATTACAAAGTCGATTTTTGCTTTCAGGAACAGGGCCTCCTTTGGTTCCACGATTCTGAAGAATATTCTCCCTTGAGCCACACAAGAAAGATAGTGCTTGGGACGCTGTCCCATCCTGGTAAGAATGAAGGCGTGTTAGGACAACAACACACACAGAAGTTATGTACTCACCATAACGTTCCATGTGTGTTGCCCATCTTCGCCTTCATTCTTAAATCCCACCCTCCTTCCCCCAGCCTTTTTACTCTTTGAAGAACGAGTTGGTGCAATTGGATATTATTACTCTCTGATCTTCTTTATTGTTCTCTAACGTATTAAACTGCCTTTATTTTTGTATTTTTTAGTTATAATTGCAAACAAGATCTGGGGAGCTTTTTATTGCATGCTGGGATAGGGTTTAGCTGCAAGCTAGTGGAAGACCATGAGCTTGTATAAAAAGCCGAGTCGGATCCGAACTTGTCTTGGTAAGAAGGAAGACGAAGATGAACAACACACATGGAACGTTATGGCAAGTACATAACTTTTTTTTATATACATTCAAATTATTTTTAGCCTTAAACGGTGCCATGGTTACCTTTAAATGAATATGTTTGCATTATGAGTTGTACTGAAATGGTTGTTAGGCTTGCATGCATTTATGTTCCCTTCAATGAAACGGTCATTTTTTTTTTGTATTTAGCTACTTGTAGCTTTTCCTTTAAGTGCTTCTTTTAGTGTTTCCCTCACAGATGCCTCACAGTGCACAGTTTGGTCATTTCTTGGTTAATTGCCTATACCTGCAGTGTCTGCCATTGTAGAGCTCTGCTGATAAAAAGATCAGCTAATGTTTTCACAGTTGTATGACACACAGCTCATCTCAAGAACTGGGGAATTAACATTTTATTTACTTTAGTGCATACTTCCCACTATATGCATAGCACCAAAGGAACCAAAGTAATTTTTATGCAGACACATGATCAACCCTCTTTCCCTTAGTAGTACAAGATCACAGTATTATATTAACATCTAACCTTTATCTTGTTGACAATGTAAACCCCAAGTACATTGCAGTAAAAAAAAAAAAGATAACTGCTTTAATCTCTGGCATTAACAGCAGTCACTAATAAGGCAGTATAGTGATTAGACAGCAACTGAATTTTACCTCACTAAATATTTTTTGTGGCTGTTTTCCAAATTTTCTGTTATCACAGTAAGAGAGCTTCGATTATCGGTGTACAGCCATCTTGGGAGTCTAGTTGCCATAATATCCTGATCCATTAGATAGTATCCTTTACTTATAAAATGTACTGCTTATTTGCTGGAATTTTTAATTTTTGTTAAGCAAAGTGCATTACATTCATGGAACAAAGACACAGGTTTATTTTAAGAATACTAATTGTACTGTAAGCAAGATGTTTGTGTAAGGTGTACATGTGCAGTCTTAAATCTTTGAGGCAGGACCCTTTTAATTGCATTTTAACACATGGTAACATGCTATAACATGTTAAACATTTAAGAGGAAGACAATAGATGATTGTTCATTTTCTTGTCAGTTTGCCAAGTAAACTTACTGAGTAATAGTTTAACTTGCACATAATATGTGGTAAGTCTAACAGTAGCACATCTCAAACAGATTTTTTTTTTTTTTTTAGTTTTGAGCAAATAAAATGTACCATACAAACAATTGCCTTCATTATTTCAAAATCACCCTTGGACTACTTAAACTCTTGGCCATGTTCCTGCTAAACACCAGGTTAACTCGTTACATCCGAGTGACACCTCCAGGTGCATCTGCAATTAACTCCTACTGATGCCTTCAGGCGTCAAATATTGCTTCATATTTTCATCAATAATGCCAAAACCATGCCATGTACAAGATTTAAAAGATTTCATCTTAAAGCTTACACAATGGCAAACTCAACTGCATTAATATTTGACCTCTGTCTAGTGCAGGTAAAGAGATATTAAAATGTTTTTTATGATATTAATTTATATAGATATAATTTTCACATTTTTCTAAATATCTCAACAACCAAGTAACACAGACAGAACACCTTAGCCACATATGAAAGCTCTCAGCTACATGAGCAAAATGCTGATGACAGTATGTGTGCAACTTGAACGGTTGCTGAGATATTGTAAGTTGTTTACAAAATATTACAAATGTAATAGTTACTGTGTTTATTGTGACTCTTAAAATTTGTTTAAGACCTAAAACCTAAAGAATGCTACCACTATAAAAATAGTTTGTGCTGAAAGGATTGCCATTTATACCTCCTTCTTAAGCCCTATGATTCCAGAGAGATGAACATTTGTTTGAAATGTGAGGACATAATTTGATTCTGTCTAAAGGCTCTAGGCCCTGCACATTGGAAGTTAAAGTGCAAATTTCCTGAGCTCCAGTGGAGTAGTGAATGAGTTAACTTAAATATAACTCCCACTTACTGTGTTTAGTACTGTATCTTACCCAGATATTCAACACCCGCTTCTCCCTAATCTCTTCTGCCCCTCCACTTCCAACTTGTATCACTTTTCTACAAAGCTTGTAGTATATGAAAGTAACCTAAAAATCTGTATATATAACTCTTGACTATATATTTCTTATCAATTCCTGATCAGTACCAGGTTAACTTGATCACCACTTCCACCTCTAATGGCTAGCACTCATTTTCATTTTTCCTACCCAGTCTCCCTCTCCAGTTTCTTCCCCATTCGACCTCCACCTTAATTCACCTTAACTCCATAACTCCAGTCCTTGTAACATGCTTTAAAAATTAAACTAAACCACAGAAACATCATTTACTTAATACCTCTATCTCAAGTAATGTCTACCTTTATTGCAACTTCAAAGCTACCACCTGCACTGTACTGCGATCAACTAAGAAATCGCTAATACTATGTTGTCAGATGTTAAGACTATTGTATCACCTAAAATTTATGTAACTTTTATTTGAGATTTTGTCTCAAAAGTGTATGCTAGGTCTAAAATTCCTTTATTTTTTATCTTGTCGTAAAGCCGTGTATATGTTTTTGTCCAGAATTGTGGAGCTTTTCTCCCCAGGCATCCATTGAAAATGGGCAACTCGCCCAGTTGCACTTACCTGGTAAAAAAATGTCAATAAATAAAAAGTAAATAACAGTGTTTAAAAATAGGAAGTAACCAGGAATGCATCTTATTCATTTAGTTTTACAGCATCAATCTAAGTATGTAAGACGGTGACATTTTTGAAGTGTGTTATTTAATGTAACTATAGTACTTTTCAGAAGCTTTTTATCTGAAATTACTGAAAAGAAAAAAATGAACTACAGTAGCATCTACGGTTAGTACATTCTATTGTTTTAGAAGTACTTAAGCAGTAATGTACAGGCATGAAACGCATTACTCAGTTTAAAGCTCTCTGTTTGCTGCATTTTTATCTTGACATTTATGATTTAGTCAAGTCAGTTTTAGTTTATGTAAAAACTATTCCTTGCAGGTTTTAGTTCATAAACAGGTGGTCATGCTGCTGTTTGGTCATTAATTGAATTTACAAATTGAAAGTAAAATAGATATAGGTGTGTGTGTGTTTTCTATCCATCTATCCATCTATCTATCTATCCATCTATCTATCCATCTATCCATCCATCCATCTATCCATCTATCCATCTATCCATCCTCCAAAGCTAGTTATGAAAACAAAATTGCCACCGATTCTAAAGACAACCACAAAGCATTCTATAGCTTTGTCAACAATCTCAATGGCAACACTCAGATCTGCTCTGAGTTACAGCACAATGACACTAAATATACAGAACCAACTGATATTGCCAACATCCTGGCAGATAGGTTCAGCGCTAACTTTACCCCCCTCTCACCCCTTAAAGGGCCCATCTTTATACCGGAAGAATGCAAGGTTCATGTAATCATGGCTGCACAGGTAAAAATCTCACTCTCCAAAGCCAAGAACACAGCATCCATGGGGCCTGACAAAATCCCAGGCTGCCTTCTACATGAACTACAGAGTGAACTGGCACCCCACCTAAGTACCATTTTCAATCATAGCCTCACATCAGGCTTTGTGCTCATTGAATGGTGCACCATGATGGTTGTCCCACTCCACAAAGGGGGGGCACAACAGACCCCAGGAACTACCGCCTGCCCCATTACCCTGACTAGCCTGGTCTGCAAGGCCATGGAACGTGTCATCATGGAACTCAAAAACAAAGACATTGGAGATCTCCAAACTCTGGACCCCACACAGTTCAGGTTTGTAAAAGGCAGATCATGTTTCCTAAACCTGATAGACTTCTTTGCAGCAGTCACCAAAGCCATAGATGAGGGTAAGGTGGTTCACACAGACTATCTAGATCTCACCAAAGCGTTCAACACCATCCCCCACTCTAGAATTATAGATAAATTCACTAAACTAGGTATAAATCCCTATGTCACAAGATGGGTTGCCAACTGGCTTACTGACAGAACCCACACTGAAAGTAGCAGACTTCAAATCAGACTTCACACCAGTGACAAGTGGAGTACCACAAGGTTCAGTCTTGGGTCCTCTCCTGTTTAGTATCTACTTCTCTGAAGTACAGGCTAACAGAAGATCTTGGCTAACTAAATTTGCAGATGACTGCAAACTAGGAGCCATAATCGAAACTCCTAACGATGTGGACAATCCTACAAAAGGGCCTCACTTAGACAGATGCCTGGTGTCAAACCCATGGTCTCAAGCTCAATGCCAAATAGTGCATTGTCATCCCCTTTGGTAAAAACTCTGTACCCATTAACTACCACATAGGCAGTAGTCTACTTAACACCGAAAGTGTGATAAGAGACCTTGGGACACAGGTGGACAGTAGTCTGCCCTTAGATAATCACATCGCCACAGTGGTCAGGAAATCCTTCTACGTGGCACACCTCATCACAAAATGTTTCTCATCCAGAAAAAGAGGTCATTGTTCCCCTCTACTCATCACTCATTAGACCCATTGTAGAGTACAAATGCCCCTTTGGTATGTACCTCACAAGACGTCTACAACAACTGGAAAGGCTGCAAAAATACCTCGCGAAGAGGATTACTGGCCTCAAACAGATGCCTTACGCAGACCAACTAAAAAAACTCCAGCTTTACTCCGTCACATATTGCCTACTCAGAGGAGATCTCTGCCTAACATACAAAGCTGTGTCAAACCCAGAGCTGTTGGACATGCTTCACTTAAAGAAATCACAATCCCTCCGAGCTACATGCTCTAGGAACCTAAACCTTGTCACAACAATAAACAGAACATGCTGGAGGGACAGATTCCTGTCCCAGAGACTTCCCATACTCTGTAACAGACTACCTATCTATGTCAAACAGAACTCCTCATTAGCACTCTTCAAGAAATATCTTGATGATTGGATGGGTAATAGGAAACTCACCCTGGGGATCACTTCTGTGATTCTGCTTGACAGGGGCACAGGAAAATAATTTTCTTGGGTGGTGAAAGCCAGGGTACCTTTTTGGCTAGGCTTGCATATGCCCTAGGGCCAATAGCCTAGTACCTACCTATGAACCTATATATATATATATATATATATGTGTGTGTGTATATATATATATATATATATATATATATATATATATGTATGTATGTATGTGTGTATATATATATATATATATATATATATATATATATGTATGTGTGTATATATATATATATATATATATATATGTGTGTGTATGTGTATATAGAGATGCAAATATGTCTAGGTAGCTGCAGATGCGTATATTTAAATAGATATATGTGTGTGTGTGTGTGTGTGTATATATATATATATATATATATATATATATATATATATATGTGTGTGTTTATGTATGTATGCATATATGTATATATATATATATATATATATATATATATATGTATGTATGTGTGTGTGTGTGTATATGGGTCTACTTTTTAACGAACACTTCACAGAACGTTAAAAAAGCAAATGTAGTACTTTGAAAGCACACCTGTCTGAAACTACACTGCACCAAAACTTAAACCCCCAAAAAACGTGTATGAACCAAAATACAGCAACATATATCTTGCACACAACTTTTTCAGTCACACTTCAACTAGTTTACCCAAAAGCATCCAACCTTAAACAACAAATACAATACTACAAAACACCTTCCAATATAATAATTAAAATACACATCAGTACAACTTAAGCTTCCTCTTCACAATGTCAAAACATATGTAATACCTTCTCACATAATAAATGTACTTGCATTTACCTATACTACAAAAATTTAAGGAAAACTGCCAAACACAGGTTTATTAAATTAAAAAAAAACACATTTTCCATTATTTTTGCAGGGAGGCAAGCCCCCCTGCAACCCCCATATCCCCTGCAAATTATATGTACAAACTTCGAGATTTCAGTGAAAAGTGCAAATTTGCCCATCCTTACTGAAGTGCAATCTCAAACTAACTCTACCAACGCTCTTAAAGTAATTCTTTTCTTTCTAAATATTGCAAAAACTTCCTCAAAATCTGGCATACCGCACAACTAGTCAGCAGCATGACCAGCTACATAAACAGTAAATAAATTTTACCTGGACTTCTCCCACAACTGGAACAACATTAACTATGCTGATCAAATGTAATCCGGTGAAGTAAGCTTTCAGAAAACTGCACAGTCGATAAACTGGATTTGCTTTTCTAATGTTCAGTGAAGTGTTAATTCATTAAAAAGTGGTAGACCCATATGGATGTTTTATACACACACACACACGTATACATACATATATATAGATGTGTGTGCATGTGTGTATGTGTATGTATATGTATGTATGTATGTATATATATATATATATATATATATATATATATATATATATAAAATGTGTTTGTGTGTGCGAGTGCACCCACAGATGTGTGCGTGTAAAGTGTGAAAGAGATTGCATATTCATGATCTAGCTGAAAAGATCTCTTGCTTCCTCTTCTGTCTATCTTTTTAAGCTGGATGTCTACAGCTACAAACTGAAAGTTGCAAAGCCCAAATTATCTGATTGTGAATTGCGTTCGTTTTTATCAGTAAATCAGTTTTTTTGAAATTGTGCCCTGGAAATATCCCTCGCTGTAACTCCACAAATGTCTCGTCAGGGGAACAAAATGACAGTTATTTTCATTAATGTTTCTGTTGAGACCAGGGTAGCCTAGGTAAAGATATCACTCTGGAGAAAAATAATCCCTGAAATCCAAGTTGAGAGACTAATGAGCAGTTAAGAGCTGTATACAAAATGTTAACTTAAAAAAAAAAAAAAAAAAAATTAATTGGTCCTCTTTACATATACCTAGCCTGCTTGAACCCAAGTAGATCAACAGCAGATGATCAATGTGTAATTTATTTGCTAAGCAGTACTATATAGTACAGAATTAAACTGGCTAAGGCAAAGTCAGGATGATAGGGCAGTTTTGACCCCCCCCCCCAAGCTACAGACCAGAATTTGACTTAGGGCCATGGTCCTCTCACACTTAGCATTTATTGATCTGGTGGTTTGAATCCCTCAAGCTGCAACAGTTCTGTCTGAAAGTGTTGCTTCTCATATGTTCAAGTGAGACACCTGATTCCAGTTTACCACCTCCACTTATGCCATTCTCGTGGCTGTCCTACAATATATTTTCTTTGTTTAATAGTGAGTCTATGTTTGTGTGCATGTGATGTGAGAGAATGTTTGCCAGTTAGATGCAATAAGCAAATGCTGAAATGATGAATGGGAGCTATTGCAAATTTACTCACTAGTGACCTAAAAGTTATTAAGCAGTTAAACCAGTTGTCTTGCTGCTTATATGAGCTCTTTTACTACCTCTCTAGTTTGATCTAGATGTTCTGTTATCATAGGTTAGTAATCAGGAATGTAGGCACAGCATTCCCCCTTCACTAAGGCACATGCACCTCCCTTACTGGCAAGTACGAAATCCATTGCTGTCTCATTTTGCTTTACTGTTAAGAGCAATGAAAACAATGCTAATCTTAACTAAGACTCTAGAAATGGCATTGCTCAACTCCTCATTAATCCAAGCCTTTATTTCCCATAAAGTTTTTCCTGATTTATACTAGGGGAAGATTAATCTTGTTTTATTATTACATCCTTTGTTGTTAGGCAAGACATTGAGACATTTCTTTCTTAATTTTCCCTAGGTCTTGTCTTTGATTCTTTTACAGCTCAAATTCCAGAAAAGACATGAGTGACTTAGCACCTCTCCCTACAGTAATGTGGAAGCCAGCAATAAGTGCAGTTACCAAAGACTACTTCAGTTTCTTTATAGGCCAGTAATACTAGGGTTAGTTTTTGGCTTCAGATGGTATAAATAGATTGTTTCTAGGGCACAGTAAAGTAACTTGGCATATTGCTTGTCTACACTGTTAACTACTGTAAAAACTTGCAACCATAACCTTCTCCATGTAGTATATTTTAAGTGTTTTTTAATATGAAATTGTGTCTCATTTTTGTTCAGCCCTACCCTGGTGCAGTTTTTGGGAATCTGCGTCAGTCTAGAAAAATAATGCTTTTCCGTGACTAGAGATGAACAGGGAAGTCTGGTTTAGTTTATGGTCTATTGCTACATGTTTGACTGACTAAAAGGGGGACTGTAGTCAATAGGATACCAGTTCTGGCATTGTGTGGGACTCTGAAACAAATGCAACAGACTTCATGTGCATACAGTGTTAGTAGTTCTTGGGAAAATGTCATCCCTCAAAGCTCTGATTTTCCTGTGACAGCAGCAGGAGAAAGATTAGTGATGTAATGATGCATCACTGTAAAAGTAAGACAAAGTGAAGCAGAAAATCACCATTAGTCTGATGAATCCCATTCTTTTACGGACTGTTTTCATTTTGGGATTCCTCTTCTGCATCATGTTTCCAGTTGAGCATTTGGTTGTGTAATCCAGCCAGTCTTTGGTTGGACTGTGTTTTATTCGGCTGTACTTGAACAAAAAACAGTACTCATTCTTATGGCAGATGGACCCACCCATTTGTGGATCTCACTTGCTGCTGTTTTGGAAAGAGGATTATGAATTAAGTCACCGGATTAATTTATCCTTGTTTTGACCAGATTTTTTTTTATATTTTTCTAGTTTAGTTTGGATTTTGCCTCTGGCCCAAGAGACATGATCTTTAGAGCTGGTTCTACAGTTAAGCCTCTTCCAGGGGAATTACAAATAATGTATGTCTACCATGTAGGGTACACAGGCTGTCCTGTCACCATCTAATGCAGTGTGAGAATTTCTAAATTCTCTTAATACCTAGGGTAAGTGTTTTACCCAGTGTTTTTGAGACTGTATGATTATCTTTTTGAGAGCCCCCTTTAAAGTCCTGTTGATGGTTTTTACTTTTCACTGAACTTTGTGGATTGTATGGGATAAGGAATTCCTGTCTTGTACCCCAGGTCTGTAACATGATTTGCATTATTTGTCTATCTTGATCACTGTCAATTTCTTATGAATTTGTCCTCTTACTGAGAAGTTGTATTATCATTTTTGTCACATCTCTTTGAGAGATGTCTCTTCTCACCCAGTATTTCCATCTGTTAGGGTTATAATCAATCCAAATTCTCTAATATTATTGAGAGAACAGAGAAAATAATTTTGCACTCATTTTTCTGGGTCCCAAAGCCTGTAGAAGTCTACAAACATGCATTTAAATGTTTTTGATGTGCATTGTACAGATGAGGCATCTGGCCACATGGTTTTGTATGTCTTACTACTTTACATGCCACTACTATCTTGCAGGCACCATTGGCTTGTAACATTTCTCTTCCAGAGAGCCCTACGATGTTTTGGTAGAATACCAGTATTGCCCCACCCTGTTGTCTCGCACAACTTCCAGTGCAAGAGTCCCTTTGAGAATTCCCCCATGACTTGTCAAACGTCTGACAAAAGTACCAGAGTCCAGTCTTTACCAATTTTTTAGTGGTTTGTCTCTGTCTCCTCAGTATTGTAATGTCTCTTCCAGGTATTTGTCATGATTTGACATTTGTGAATACAATGCATTATGGGTTCTGTTAGAAAACCTGACTGCTTTGAGAGGCTCCAGTCTCCCCCATGGTGTAGACATTGAGTTCACATGATGGTGTCAACTGATTTAACATTGGATGGGTTGGTATTTGGCCAAGGGAGGATTTCATAACCATTTGTGGTATAGTGTAAAGGTAAAGAGGGAATTGGTAAATGCTTTAGAGTGTCCTTACCCAAGCATGTGCCATCTAGCTGGAGCTCGCACCTTTTTTTCTCTGGCATTAATGGCCCAAGCTCAGTATTATACCTTTGTCTTGGCTTTTCCTACCTCTTTTATCTGTAGGGCTGCTTGTTTTGCTAAGTCATGCCCTTTGTCGTTATGTTTTTTGTTTAAGTCCATATTAGTGAGTCATGACTTTAGTAATACTGTGTGGGAAGTGTCTTCTTTCACCAATTCCCATATTTCCTTCAACACTTTTTAGTGACTAAATGCAGTGTTTAACCCACATATAACCTTGAGAAATCGAAACACCAAAGGGGGGCTTACCAGAAGAATGTTCATTGCAAACTGCAGAACTACAGGCAGTAGTTTCCTTTGTTCCACAGACTGTTTTGAAAGTAAATTTCATGTAGAGAATTTCTTGTTGCTAGATGGTAGGTTTTAACTTTATCCACATTTTCAACATTTTGAAAATTAGCAGTTGGTACAGAGGGTTAAGCCTGCAAGCTATAGTTTCTGTGGTACAGGGTTTGATTATCTCAGCTGTCATTTGCCTACGTATTGTGTGACCTTGGATTCCTCTCCTGTCACCCCTGAAAAGGGACTGTGTGATCAGTAGACCTGTCTGATTAGCAAATTGTCATTATTACTACTGCTGTTGTCATTGTTTTTTATTGTTTTTATTATTATGAAGTAAATGTATAGAGATAAGGACACTTGTCAAGTTCAGTATGTTTCCAGTTTGCTATCTAGCCACAGTTTATCCAGTCAGTGATGTCGGTGATTCAAACTAGTGCAGCTAATTGATGAAGTGCAAATTAGGGAAGAATGTAGTTTGTCAGACTAAGTAGTTGCCAATTTATTTGTGGATACCTTTGAAGTGCTCTTATGCTTTGTTTTGCTTTAGTAGATATGAATTACTTAAGATAGCGCCTGAGTAGTATTGAACAGATAGTTTCAAGCTCCGGTTTAAGTACATATGTCTAACACTACCCATTAAAAACAAAAAGAAAAAAAATGTGAATACATAAAAATAAATTCATATAATTGACAGAGATTAATTGAAAAAAAGATAGAGCAGAGTACATATTTTGTTGTAGCTTTATTACTTGTGTAGGTTACATTTTCTTAGAATACTTTATAGGTTCATAGGTAAGTACTAGGCTATTGGCTCTAGGGCCTATATAAGCCTAGCCAAACAGTACCCTGGCTTTTGCCACCCAAGAAAATAATTTTCCTGTGCCCCTGTCAAGCAGAGCCACAGAAGTGATCCCCGGGGTGAATTTCCTATCTCCCATCCAATCATTTACATTTTTCTTGAAGAGTGCTAATAAGGAGCTTTGTTTGATATAGATAGGTAGTTTGTTCCAGAGTATGGGAAGTCTCTGGGACAGGAATCTATCCCTCCTGCATGTTCTGTTTATTGTGGTGACAAGGTTTAGGTCCCTAGAGCGTGTAGCTCAGAGGGATTGGGATTTCTTTACATGGAGCATGTCCTACAGCTCTGGGTTTGACATAGCTTTGTATGTTAGGTAGAGATCGCCTCTGAGTAGGTGATATGCGACAGAGTAAAGTTGGATTTTTTTGAGACTGTATGAGTAGGGCATCTGTATGAGGCTGGTAATCTTCTTTGTGAGGTATTTCTGTGGCCTTTCCAGTTGTTGTCGATGTCTTGTGAGGTACGTATCAAAAGGGAGAGTTCCAGTTTTAAGTTTTGTATAGTTTTTACTTTTGCAAACAATATGTTGCTTTGCTGCCAGTTGCCACTCGCCACTCCCCCATGCTTAGTACTATGTTTTTAAAGCTCTGTATAGAAATGCATTTCACTAATTGTAGGTCTGATTCTGAACTCAGGTGTACTCTTTGATATGCAGCACAGCTGCTGAGTAATTGGCATAATTGATAGTTTCATTAATTTTACTAGTAAAGGTACACTGTGGGGCTGGGATTTTTCATTACTAAAGTTCGAGCATTGACTAGGCTACTGTAGTCTCAAAGGAAATAAGTTTTTCATTTTTTTTGGTTCTTACTGTTAATCAGATGGTAATTAAGCTACTGTAGCAGTGGTCATAATAAACTATATGGATTATATCCTACATAAGATATAACAGCTGTCCAGTTTTCAAAGCATCAGGGCAGTGTCTCCTCTCCTGAACCCTTGAGCTTGATTGAGTCAGGCTTGGCTACCAAGCCCTCCAGAGCTTTCCTGCCACCAAAGGGAGCACTTCTTTGGGCTTTTGAGGTTCAACTGCTTGCTACCACTGTTCTATTACTGGGCAGGTTGTTGCCTTTGGGGGGAAACCTTTCAGTTTACCCTTTTCACAGAAAAGTTTATTTTTTTTTTGTAGATGTGCTTTTAAGCTAGGAAAAGGCATTTTTGTTGACTTGTGCCTTTTATGTTACTATTAAATGGGAATGCATTTTCTTTTGTAGTAAAAGGTTGTTTAAAAAGTACCTTTTCTGTTGTGAAGCTGTTACTTTTCTTTTGGGGGCTGGGTTAAGCATTTAAACTGCCTATTACTTTCTTTTTTATTGCCTTTGTCCTGGGGAAAAAAATGTCTTTTTTACTATTTAACTGTTTTACTAACTACTGCTACTAAGCTATGCCAGGATTCTTCAGCCATTTTTGGTCTGACCGTGGAACAATGTATAGGTTCTTCATTTGGTCCTTCTCTTAGCCACATAGCGAAAAAGATAAAGCAGCCTTTGCCACTAAAGCAAGCTGGTACTTTTCCCTAGCCACAGGTGGGTTACTGTGCAGCGTCGAAAGCTGATTCCTTAGAAATCTTTCTATTTGGATACCTACAGCCAGTGTGGTCCAAGGGTTTGATACATCCCTTGTGACTTTTGGAGTAGCCTTAGGCAAGGGAGTGCCATTCTTGTTGTTCTTGGGAGAAGGGGCAGGGAAGGTGTCTCTGCTTAGAATGTTGTGCCCATCCTTGGGGAAATTGTTGCAGGCAGTATCGGTTCTCTCTTCAGACATTCCTGTTAAAAAGAAATAGCAAAGTAAATATTTGTATTTTCCAGTTTCATTTACTCCAAGCAAGAGTAATTTGTTAGGCTTGGGTCAGGGTCTACTGCAGGCTCTTGACTCTAATAAAGTTGTCTCCGATCACAGTAAAAGAGATTCGTCTTTGCCTGAGGAGGTTCAAGAGATGGAACCTGTAGGGGAATGTGGAAGGACTGATGCCGTTCTTTCATCACGTTTCCAAATCAGATTGAAGAGGTTGTGATTTGTGATTCTCCCTGTGAAGGTTTCTTTTTCACTTCGACTTTTTTCAGGATGAATTATTTTTTTTTCAGTGGGAAAGCAGAGGTTTCTTAACCCCTCATGACTTGTTATAACTGCATTTTCCAGAAACTTGACCTGTTGTATCTTTGTTTTAATGGATGTTTTTGTCCCAGTATTCAGTTTCCCTGCCAATCTGCCTGCTATTCCTAAAAAGGCAGATAAGTTATATGAATTCAGCTGCTGCTAAACAACTTTAATACTAATCCCTCTCCTCTTGACAAGGATGGGAAGGCTTTTTATATTTGGGAAAAGTGTATGCTTCCGCAACTTTAAATGATGGTCATATTGATCACTGTTGCTATTGCCTTAACTTTCTGGATTATATCCTGCATAGGATAGAACAGCCACCCAGGTTCAAAAGCTTCAGTGCACCTTTCTTGCGCTCAAACTGTCTGCTTGATTTGAGCTGACTAAAAAGACAGGTTTGGATGCCAAGCCTTTCAGAGTGTTGTGGCCACTGGAGTACGATTCTCTGAGGATTGTGAGGATCGATTGTCTGCTTCTGCAGTTCCTTTGCTTGGGAGATGAGCTCCCTTGGTACTGGTGGTGGTGGGGGGACGGATGGACTACCATTTCAAAGAAATTATTTGAACAACACTTTCCTGGTCAGGAAAACTAGGAATTTATTTTAACTGCCTGTCATAAGACTGCTTTGTGCTTTTAAAACACCACTCCCCCACCATCAGTTTTTTAACATAAGTATGTACTAGACTGATGGCCTTGTGGTCTTTACAAGCCAAGCCCATAGAACTGCCCTGGCTTTGTGATGCCCGTTGTTTGTTCCCAGTGCTTGTATCAAGTAGAGATACTGGAGTGATCCCCGGGGTGAACTATTTCCCATCCACTCATCAAGATTTCTTTTGAAGAGGGCTAGTGAGGTGCTCTGCTTGACATGTATGGGAAGTCTATTCTAGAGCATGGGCAGTCTCTGGGTTGTGAACCTGTCCCCTCCAGCATGTTCTGTTGATTGTGGTAATGAGGTTGACGTCTCTGGAGCGTATGATGCAGAGGAATTGGGATTTCTTTAGATGTAGCATTTCTAACAGTGCTAGGTCAGACATGGCTTTGCAAGTCCAGCAGAGATTGCCTCTTAGTAGATGATATGTGACAGAGAATAGCTGGAGGTTTTTGAGTCTGTCCAAGTAGGACATGTGTTTAAGGCCTAGGATCCTCTTCATGAGGTACTTTTGCGACCTCTCCAGTTGTTGTAGGTGTCTAGTGAGGTACATGCCAAATGGGGCATTATACTCTATGATTGGTCTAATGAGGGAAGAGTAGAGAGAAATTATGACCTCTTTCTTCCTGGATGCAAATCTCTTGGTAATGAGCTATGCCACATAGGACTTTCTGACCACAGTGGCAGTGTGGTGGTCATAGGAGATGTTGTCAACCTGTATCCCCAGATCTCTTGTAATGCCTTCAGTGTTCAATGGGCTCCCATTGATGTGGTAATTAGTGGGAACAAAGTTTTTCCCAAAGGAGATGAAGATGCATTTTTTTGGCTTTAAGCTTACGGCCATGGTTTCGATACCAGTCATTGGTCTCACTGAGGCCTTTCTGTAGGATGTCTGCATCACTTGGGGAATTAATAATGACTCTCAGCTTGCAGTCATGTGAGAATTTGGTCAGCCAGTGTCCCTCCGTGTTGGCCTAGTCTTCTGAGAAGTAGATGTCAAACAGGAGAGGACCCAGGACCGATCCCTGTGGGACTCCACTCGTGACTGGTCAGCAGTCTGACTTGGAGTCCACTGCTTTTACACTGTGGGTTCTGTCTGTGAGCCAGTTTGCAACAAGCCTAATGATATAGGGATTGATGTTGTAGTTTGCTGAGTTTATCCATAATTCCTGAGTGAGAAGTGGTATCAGTGGCCTTGGCCAGATGGAGGTAGGCTGTATGAACTGCCTTACCTTCATCCACCACTCTGGTGACTGACTCAAAGAAGTCAACCAGGTTGAGCAGGCATATGATCTACCTATTCACAAAACTAAATTGCGTGGGATCTAATTTAATTAGGTCCATGATGATTTGCTCCATAGCCTTACATGTCAGGCTAATGGGGCGATAATTTCCAGGGTCTGTAGTTGCCCCTCCTTTATGGAGAGGGATGACTGTAGCAGTGCACCATTCGGTAGGGGCAAAGCCTGAAGTGAGGCTGTGAGTGAACAGAGCACACAGATGTGGTGCCAGTTCACTTTGTAATTCATGTAGAACATAGCCAGGGATATTGTCTGGTCCCATGGAAGCTGTATTTTTGGCCTTAGACAATGCAGCTTTAACTTGTGCTGCAGTAATGCTGGGTGTCTGGCATTCTTCTGGTATTTAGATTGGTCCTTTAGGGAGAGAGAGGGTAAAGGTTGGCACCGAATCGGTCTGCCAGTATGTTAGCCATGTTAGTTGGCTCAGTGTAGGAGGTACCATTGTGCAGTAACTCAGAGCAAATCTGAGTATTGCCATGGAGTTTCTTGATAGAACTATAGAAGGCTTTGTGGTTGTTTTTAGTGTCTGCTGCAATTCTGCCTTCATAGCTGGCTTTCGAGGTTTTGGTGAGGGATCTCAACTTTTTGTAGAGGCTAATAAGGGAATTTTTCCAGTCTTAGGACTTCACCTTTTTCTGCAACAGTTTCTTCCTTCTGTTGTTGAGCTTATCGATGGCAGGGGACCACCAGACTGGCTTCCTCTTTTTTTTTTTTTCTTTGGAGGAGATCGTCTTGGTTCTGTTGGGTATGGCTAGTTCCATGCGTTTTTTTACGTGTTCATACAGTGCATTGATGTATGATTTGGAAGTCCTGTATCTATTTTCCATTGACATGAGTGCCGTGAGGTTAGCCACCTCTGTTTTTAGCAGTCCAAAGTCAGCTTTGGGGAAGGTTTTCATGGTGGATACCTTTGCGGAGGTTGTTGGTGAGATGTGGATTTCCATGGTGATTACTTTGTGGTCTGATTTAACTGGGGCAGGAATTGTCTATTGGTGTAGAGCAATGGTTGCCCATGTTAGTTATAACCAGGTCAAGGATGTTGCTTCCTCTAGTGGAGGTAAGAATGAGCTGGTCCAGGGCTTTGGAATTGATGAATTCCAGGAAGTGTTGAGCCAGTACATTGGTGCATGAGTAGTTTTCCCAGCTGATGGAGGGGTAGTTGAAATCACGCAGTATGAGAGTGTTGGGTTGGATCTTAATAGTTTTCAGGGTGCTTAAGAATGTGGAGTGAGAGTCTTGGGACATGGTTGGGGACCTATAGCAGGCTACGACCTAAATCGTCATCTTACCCAATGTTAGTTGTACCTGGAGTATCTCCGATGCGTTATGCTGGTCTACAAGTCTGGAGGTGTGCATATCCTTTATGAATATGGAGACACCACCGCCTTTGGAGCTTCAGTCCATGTTCTGGAACTGAAAGGTGTGGAATGAGTTGTAGCTTGATAGCGCAGGTGTGCTTGCTGCTGCTTTTCACCAGGTCTACGTTACAGCACAAATGTCGATGCTCCTCATTTTGAGGAATGATTTGAGCGAATGCATCTTGAGATTTAGACTTCTAGCTTTGAGCGGCATGACCCTCAGATTGCATTTATTTATAGCTGCTATGGTGGTAATTTGGTCTTTGGATCACTGCCTAAAAAGGTACTATAGGGGTGGCAAGAGCCTTAGCCAGTACCCGGAAACCCAGGAGTGACAGATGCAGGCCATGTTTGGCAAAGCATTGAGGTCTGTCAAATCATGTCATCCCAAGCAGACCGATACTGGATCCCTGTAGAATGACACCAGAAACTTGGCCAATTGTTGAAGTCAATTTTTTTCCTGTGGGAAATTATTTTACTTTCTAGGGTTGGCAGTATTTTTACTGTGCTTATGTGAATGCTCGTTTTCCCTGGGAGAGGGGAAACATTTTTGGCCTGACCTTGTACTGTTTAGAGGAGATTTTGTTTTTTATTTGACCAGGTTAGTCCAACTAGGCTAGTAGCCTCTCTTCAGGAGACACACGAGGTGGTATTTGTACTAGTAGGGGAGATTTGGCCAAAGCTTCAGGAAACTTCCCTTACTGTTTTTGTAGGTACTGTGGGGTCTTGTATATCCACATGATCTACCACCAACTCAAGCAGAGGGGGCCCTGTTTTAGTGTCTTGTCTGAAGAACAGATTTGCCCGGCTGCATTCTCACAGCCTCCCAGGTAATAAAAATGAGATTTTAAATTCTTCATTGGATAGAGATTTAATTTTTGGTCACTCTGCTGTAGAGGTGATCAGAAAGTATGATGAAAGTAGTAAGTTGGTCGTCCTTTCAGCACAGAAAAGAAAACAGTTAAGCAAACAGCCTGTGCCACTACAGCAGGCTAGCAATTTGCCCCAGCTTCAGATGGGTAATTCTGTTGTGGCCATTAGTTGTACCTCAAATCACTCATTCTTTACTTCAGATCCCACTTGTGTAGCCCAGGGATTAGCCATTTCCTCTATAGCTGTTGTGGTCCCCTCAGAGGGCTAAGGAAAGCCATTCTAGTCCGTCTTGGGAGAAGGAACAGGGAAGGCTTTCCTGTTTTGTCAGAATGTTGTGCCCATATCTGGGGAAGCTACTGCCATTAATAACACTGTTGGCCCCATTTTTCCCCTGTTTAAAAAAAAAAAAAAAGTCAGTGATGGTTTACTGAGTCTGGTTTAGGGTTTGATTCAGGTTGTTGATCAGTAAGAAGTTTCTGGCAACAGAGGGATGCTTCCTTTCCAGAAAATGTTCAAGATTCTGAATCTGGGCAGGAAGAGGAAGGGACAAATTTTTTTTTTTCCTTCCCCCTTCAGAGTTCAGATTCTCCCTGGGGGGGGGGGGGGCTGTCTTCAGACTATTTCCAGAATGTGCCATTGTTTTCAGTGAGTGAACACTAAGGTCATAGCATTTTCTGAAGCAGAGAAACCTATTACAGAAGGAACTTCCAGAAGCTTCACCATTCCTCCAGCTCCGGTTTTGTCTGCTTTGGAGTATGTGTGTGTGTGACTGTCTGCAATTTTTCTGATAGTAAGCCAGCTGCCCCTAAAATAGCAGATAGGATGTGTAAAGTTCCTCAGTCTTGATGCACTATTTCCAAACCTGACCTAGCAGCTATGACTTTAGTTAATCTTACTGCTGCTAAACATTTAGTTAATTCCAATCCTAGTCTTTCTGATAAGTGTGGGGGGAAGTGTATGCTTCTGTGACTTTGATTTTTTCAGAATTTTGAATTGTCAGGCTCCTATGATAGTTTGTCCAGACTAATTATTTATTTTTATTTATTTATTTTACAAATTAAATTATTCTTTTGATAGAGCTTTAGTTTTTGGTCATTCTTCTCAGAGATGATCAAAAATTATGATGAAAGGGGTAAGTTGATAAAAGGAATATAGAAGATTTTTTAGTCCTCTCTTTTCCAGTTTTAAGTGACTTTCTAACCACTTATCCACTTTTGGGGGGAAAAAAAGAATGATCCCAACAAAATGCAGGTAAAGAGATGTTTAAGAAACGAATGGCAAGAGGGTTCCAAAAAGAATTGTGGAACCTCCCAAATCCAAGAATAGTTCCATTCAGAATGATTATTTAAAGGACCTCCCCCTGCAGTCCCATTTCCCTTCCAGAAAGTCTGAATCTCCAATTTTCTCTTTATCAGCAGATAGTTTCAGCCAAACAGGTTCTGAAGATTATTCATCAAGGATGCAGATGGCTGGGAGGAAATTCCTCCTTTCCAGAGGGTAATTCCTTTATCTTCATCACATGCTATCCCAGGGTGTGATTGAACAAGTTCTTCCTTCCCAGGTGGGTAAAGTTTTTTAGTCAAAGATGTTTTAGTACCAGGAAAGAAAATGCTTGGAGATGTGTTCTGGAACTGTTTCCCAAAACTGTTTGTGATGGCGCCCATATTCAAGATGATAGTGCTTCACAACCTGTTGCCTCCTCTTTCTCATTCAAGTGTGCTGGTAACACTAGATTTAAAAGATGCTTATCACATCCCTATTCATTCAGACTTCAGGAGTGTGATTTTGTGTGTCTGGATCATATTATCCGTTCTTTGCCATACCCTTTGGACTGCCTACTGCATCAAGAGTGTTAAGTTCTATCTCCAGTTAAAAGTCATTGCAAGCTACTCTGTATCCACATTTTTCCATATTTAGACAACTTGATCATCTTTGCAGAGTTTTTTTTAGTAAGTGTCAGGAGTCTCTCACTTGGGTGAGAGCTGTTACACAAGCTGGGATTCCAAGAGAACATTCAAAACTTTTTTTTACACTCTCACAATGGATTATATTCCTGAGATGTCAGCTAGTCTCCTCAGTTTCAAAGATTTTTTTCTTCCAATTGGAAAAAAATAGATCTATATCTAGATCAGGTTGTAAGATTTTTCACTCAGACTTTGAAGAAGTACCTCAGGATTTTGGATTTCATGTCATCCATGATTGTTGTGATACCCCTGGCAAGACTCCACATGATACAGATACAATGGTATGTGAAGGCTTGGTCCTAGCACCAACATCTTTCGTCTTTCAAATCCCAGTGCTGGGGTTTGTTAGAAGAAACATCACTTAGTGGAGATGGCAAATATCCTTAAATCCGTGCCTCTCTTTTTTTCTTCCCTGTTCCAAAGCATTCAGTTAGCACTGATGCCTTGGTCTTCGCCTTGGGAACCAGTTTCAGTAGGGGTAAAAATGCAAGGTGTGTGAAACACAAAGTACAGGTACAAGTGCATAAATATAAGAGAGCTCAAGGCCCTCAACTCTCTGAATAATGTTTGATCCCTGGTGTCTCTTCAGTTTGTTACAGACTGTACCACAGTCATGTGGTACAGCAACAAGCAGGGTAAAACCAGGTCTTACCTTTTTGCTGACTAGCCATGTTAACCTAGGACATAGTTTCCCAGCACAATCTCCCTCTACAGGCCATCCTATAGTCCATCAAAGCAGATCATGTGGCAGAGAAGCTGAGCAGGACAAGGGTAGACACTCACAAATGGAAACTAGATTTGATCCTTTTGGTGGGACTTCATGTAGACCCTTTTGCTTCCTCTTAACCAATTAGCTGGAAAGATTTTGCTCCAGGACTCGGTGCAAGAATGCTTGGAAGCCTGATGTCTTTTCTTTTCCTTGGACAAGCATGTTCCTGTATGCTTTTCCATCCTTTCCACTTATGTCCAGGGTACTTCTGAAGATCCAGTAGGAATCTCTCAAAATCATTATGATGTTTTCCCCAAGATCATTTTGGTGGCTCCCTTCTCGCCCAGGCAGCTGTGGTTCTCCCTTCTTTTGAAAATGACCAGGGGCAATTACCATAAGCTTACTCACAGAAAAACCGGGGGATTTGACACACCCTGACCCCAGCTGCTTGGGGTATATGGTCTTAAATTCCCTTTAAGCACCTGTTTACCAAGGATATGCAACAGGCATTAATGAAGGTGAGGAAGCTTGCTACTAGAAAATCATACGTTAGTAAATGGCAAAGGTTTTCCTGTTGCCAACAACATAACCAGCAGCCATTCAAGGCTAGTTGTTCCTTGGTTTTGCAATATTTGTACAAGTTACTATCCTATAGCATTCTTACTCCTCCATCAAGGTTTATTTATTGGCCATTTCAGCATGTCTGCTCATGGGGTCTTCCTATTTCAATGCATCCTCAAGTTCAAATGCTTTTGTGAAAGTGGTTTTGCATGAGAGGCCTCCAAGAGAACTGGTGATCCCTCCTTGGGATCTTAATTTTATGTTAGGGGAGTTGACACGTACTGCAGTTGAACTAGCTAACCTGGCTGACTTGAGGTTCTTAACATGGAAAATAGCATTCCTGATTGTGATTACCTTTTCTGGAAGGGTGTCTGAGTTGTAAGCACTTATGGTGAGTCAACCCTATCTCATTTTCCACAGATTGGGTTTCTTTGAGAACTAATCCTCCTTTTATGCCTGAAGTGAAATGCGAGTTTACTTTAAGCCAAACTATCCATCTCCCTGTTTTCTTTCCTAACCCTAAAAATGAGGGCGAGACGGTACTCCATACCTTGGATGTCCTAAGTACTCAAGGTACTGTCTTGAGTAAGCTAAATCTTTCAGATTTTTAAATTGTTCAGTTCTTGTGAAGGTAAGAACAAAGGAGAACTTGTGTCAAAACAGACTTACCCAATGTTTTTTTAAGACTATTACCTTTTGTTATACTCGCTACACCAAAACTATTCCAGGCATGTTTAAGGCACACTGTACCAGAGCTTTGTCTTAATTTGAGGCATTTTGGAATGGATTGGATTCTGGAAGCTGCAACTTAGTCCTCTGTATATACTTTTTACAAAGCACTATAAGCTTGATTCCTTCTGTAGATCTGAATCCTGCTTCTGTTAGATCATTCTCCAGAGGCTCCTGGACACTTTTCCACCTCACAAATGTAGTAAGTCAGGGTAATCTATGCAGTTCCAGGTTAGAAGCTCTCAGTCCAACATATGCGAAATATAAGATAGAGCTCACATGCTCAAATCTTTTAACTTCGACAAGGACGCAAAAGAAATGATGCACATGTTTTTGTAGTGCACACCCCTTGCTATCTATATATTCCATCTCCAAGATCGGGCTTCATTGAGGAAAGGGCAAACTCCCTGTTTCCCACTGTTTACAATCTCGCACAGTTCCGGCTGTAGCAAACAGAAACACTACTCCATTTCATTTTGCCGGTTCAAGATTACAGGATCCAAGCATTTGGGCTCAATTTTGTGTGTTTAGTGCATTTACAACTTCGAGTTTCAAACCTGGAACCATCTGCCCATATAGCTAAAGCTACTGCAGCAGTGATTACCGTGATGAGCATAGAAGCGTTGTGCAAGTAAACTTACCATAACGGTAGATATTTCAGTAATCACTACTGCAGTAGCCCCTTCTCTATCCTCATTTTTTGGTGTGCTGTTTTATGCCAGGGTGTGGATATTAAATTTTTGTTTTTACTAGTATTGTCCTTTCAGTGCTCAGCCTCCCTCTATGAGTTGACATGAAAGCTCTGAAGGGCTTTGAGCCCACATCTGTTTTAGTCAGCAAAGTTCAAGCTGACTAATGGCATGGGCATGTGAAAGGTGCCCCAAAGTTTTGGAAACTTGCCTGGTTATTGTATCTTATGTAGTATTTAACACTTATAGCTAAGTCTTCTTCAGCAGTTGCCATTAGAACATCTACAGTTATGCTAAGTTTACTTCCAACTTTTTTTTTTCTCGTCTTTGTAGATTTTTTTTTTTCAAAGTTTGAGGAATTTCTCTGTCTGTTGGGTAAGGGATCTCTTTTATAGGCTGGAATTTCAGAACAACAGGCAGAAATATTTTCTGACTACTTATTGGATTGTTTTTCCTGGATGCCTGTTAAGACAACTTCAGTACAGAGTTTTTCTTCCAGAGGAAAAAAATAGATCTATATATCCACTTCAGTGTTAGCAAGGGAATTTCTTAGAATTCTATGTCGCATGATATCCATGATTTTCATGATACTTCTTGCAAGACTCCACACATAAGCA
The DNA here is from genome assembly GCF_019279795.1 of Protopterus annectens. Lineage (NCBI taxonomy): Eukaryota > Metazoa > Chordata > Ceratodontiformes > Protopteridae > Protopterus > Protopterus annectens. Next base: position 706,524,173 of record NC_056730.1, on the reverse strand, counting down.
AGATGCAGTGGTATCTAAAATTGCTCTGGTCCCAGCATCAACACCCTTTGCCATTTGAATTTCCAGTCTTGGGATTTGTAAAAAGGGAGATCGTATGATGAAGATGTCAAAGTTCTTAGAAATGCAGGTCTTCCATTCTCCCCTCCTGCTCAAAATCGGTCATAATAGATGCCTCAGACTTTTCTTGAGGAGCATAGTCAGTGGGTATAAAAGTGCAGGATCTTTGGAGCAAAAAGAAAAAAGACTGACCAAAACACACACGTTAAAGTGATGCTAGTTCTTGTAAGTAAATGCTTTCAACTCTCTGAATCACCTGTGGTCCCTGTGACCTCTTCAAGCATATGCAAGACAGCACCATAGTGATGTGGTACATAAACAAGGGGGACCTAGGTCTTAATCCCTGTCCAGACTAGCTTTGTTACCATAGGAATATAGCTTTACAGCACAGCCCCACTGTGAAAAATCTTACTTCCCTTCAGAGCAAAGTTGTGTTGCAGACAGGCTGAACAAGACCAGGATAGATACTCATGAAGAGAAACTGGATTGGAGGGTCTTCCAAGATTTAATCCATCTATGAGGAGCACCTAAAGTAGATATTTTTGCTTCCTGTCTAACCAGCTGGCAAAATTCTGTTCCAGGACTCCATGCAGGAGGCCCTGGAAAAGGGATGCATTTTCTTTTCCTTTGATAGAAATGCTCCTGTATGCCTTTCTGCTGATTTCCAGGGAACTTGTAGATATTCGGGACGACTCCCCAGAGGTCATTGTGATGACCCCCTCCTGGCTTAAGCAACCGTGAGTGGTTCTCTCCTGTTTTGGAAATGACAAGGAGCAAGTATCAGAAGCTTCCTCACAGAATAGATTTACTCACACAAGATCAAAATTATTTACATTCCGAGATCCCACATACATGAATCTTGTAACCTTGACAAGTACACATGATGTTTTGTGTTTCACTGTTGCAGTCATCACTTTTGGGTTATCTGCTTGCAGTAGCCCTCAGTCGGCCTGATTAACAAAGTCTTGGGTCCTGCATTTGTTGCTGTCCCTTGTTCCATGACGTCCAGTCGTCACTGGTATAAAACATGCAGCCGACGCCATTACATCAGTCTTTCTTGCCGTGCAGTGCCCGAAGCAGAAGCAGTTCGCAAGTGCCGGTTGGCCGACTCCTGAAATTTTCGTTTTTGAGTTTCAGAACCGAAGTCTTCAACTAAAGCTAAGTACCCCATTGGGGAAAATTTTTCTTGCTCCTTACAGATGTCAGTAAAAATTAATAATTGCATTACATGTGGAAAGCAAATACCTCAAAGATTTTCATTTGTACTGTAGTCCTTGCCTAGGCCCTGACCATGATGTACCGTGCTGTCAGTTTTGTGCATTATTTAATTAGCGCACTATCCATAGTCTGTTTATTTTCTCCTCTAAATATTTCGGTTCTCAGTTTAATTATCTAGAAATGTCGCCAGTTAGTCATCCGACTACCAGGATTCCGAAAAACTGCAAGGATAAAGACGTAGACAGACCGCCGAGGTCCAGAACTGCAGACAACACTTCTCCTAAGCTAGTCGCCAGTTCGCCGGTATTCAGTGAGGCGCTTTCGCAACCCCTGATAACCGCTACTTCTGATTCGCAGGCCTCTACTGAGACCCATTCAGAGTCTGGTATGCCGCGTGATGCTTCAACTATGGAACCTGTGGATGTCTCTACCTTAGATGGGTCCGGAGCCACTGTGCAGGCACCAGCTTCTGAGGGTGTATTCAGGCCTGCGGACTTGCATATTAAACCAATGCCTTCTTTTAGGCCTAAATTTCGAACCATGCCTAAAAAAATAACGCCCAGGCCGCATGCTTAGGCCTCTATGCCTAAAAAAACAAATAAGAATGGCTGAAGATCTTATAGGTTCATAGATTAGTACTAAGCTAACTGCCCTTGCGAGCCATTTTAAGCCTAGCCAATTATCCCTTATGAGATTCAAACCCTGCACCTTGTGCTTGTAAGGCAAACACCTTAACCATTAGGCCACCCTCCCAACCCTTTAACTTTAATTAGGGGAAGCCAGCCTCCCCCCTTCTAAGAGACCTAGGACTGAAGTTGTTTATGAATCTTCTGACCAGGATTCTGATTTTTCTGAGTCTTCTGATCTGGATTTCCCTTATCTACTTATGAGGATTCTAATGCAGAGGACTCTTCCCTCTGCTTCCCCTCCATAGAATCTTTCTTTTGGTGAAACCTTACATACTCTAAGGGAGCATTTCCACTGGGAAAGTCAGGATTTTTCTGATTCAAAAAGAGGCTTAGGGATTTCTTACTCCTGCCTCAGCATAGGCCTTTAGCTATTCCTACTGTACTAGACATTGTTGATGCCTTTTCGGAATCTAGTTTGGCCCCTGATTCTCTGCTTCCTGCTCCCAGAAAACCTGACCGATATTACAGGGTTCCTGATTCACACAAGTTCCTTTTTAAAAATCCTACTGTAGATCCAGAGACTATTTTACAGGGACCCAAGGGCATTAAGGCTTCTACTGCTAAAAATCCTACCCCTTCTGATAGAGACTCCAGGGCGCTGGGTAAATGGGGTGAGAAGGTTTACACTTCTGCAGCCTTGGCCATTAGGGCTTTAAACTGCCAGTTTCATATGTTAAAGTATCAACAACATGTTATTGGATTGCTTAAACAGAAAATGATATTGATTCCTGACTCTGCGGAAAATAAAGAATTACAGGATTTAATGCATTCTGCTGAACAAGTTGGAAAACATACTTTGCAATGTGGATTTGATTCTTTGGAGGCCTCTTGCAGGGCTGCTCTTACTGGTTCTGTGCTCAGAAGGCATGCTTGGCTCAAGGAGCAATCTTTACCTGATCATGTTAAAGCTAAATTGTTGGATGCTCCCTTAAATCAGGACCACCTGTTTGGCAACAAGGCTGAGGAAGTTCTTAAAAAGATGGAAGATAAAGCTAAATCTATGCAAACTGTTAAAGATTTCTTACAAGTTCAGCCTTCCAGCTTTAGTAGGCACTGGCCATCTAAGAATTGGTCCTTTCCAGCCTCTTCAAGGTCTTCTCAAACCAAACCCAGACATAACAGAAACCCCAGGTTTCAGTCCCAGGGGAGACGCAAGACTAAGCAGTGGGGGGTTTCCGCACCCAAATCAGGGAGTAGTAAGACTTCCCCCTATGGAAAACAGTCTCAATGACTTGCTTCTAAAACTTGCAAACACTTCCCAACTGAATGCTCCTTTAGGCAGAAAGATTGGTCTGCAGGCCAAAAACTGGGAACTCATTATGCAGGACAAATGGGTTTTAAATAGTGTCCCAAGGATACAGATTTCACTTTCACACCTTACCAACACCAAGCGGGTGGCCAGATCTACCCCGGAATCAGTGGGCAGAGGCCCAAAATCAAGTATACTCTCTCTTAACCATGGGAGCTATTCAGTTGGTACCAGAAGAGGAAAAAGGACAAGGGTTCTATTAGAGACTTTTCCTGGTACCCAGAAAAGGCAATACATGGCATCCTATCCTGGACCTTTCTATTCTAAATACCTTTCTGGTGATTCCAAAATTCAAGATGCTGACTCTTCACCAGCTGCTTCCTATGCTAGGCAAAGATGCATGGTTGGCAACACTGGACTTAAAAGAAGCATACCTGCACATCCCTATCAGGGAGTCTTGCAGAAAATACTTACGCTTCAAAGCAGGCTACATGCACTATCAATTCTCTGCACTGCCCTTTGGCTTATCTACTGCGCCCAGGGTATTCACAAAGTGCCTAGCTCCAGTCATTGCATTCTGCAGGCAAAGAAATATTCAAATATACCCATATCTGGACAATTGTCTAAATCGGGCAGAAAGCCAGGACATACTTTTGAATCATCTGGCCTTTGTTCAGAGGGTACTGACTTGTCTGGGGTACACCGTAAACTAAAAGAAATCACACCTGGTACCTTGTCAACAAATTATATTCCCGGGAGCAAGCTTGAATACAACTTCCTAGATGGCTTTCCTCACGCCAGAGAAACAGATTCATTTGACAACCTACTTCAAACAAGTGGCCACAAAAACCCATTTATCTGCAAGGCAAATATTGCAAGTCTTGGGGTTCATGGCCTCCTGCATTCTTCTAATTCCATATGCAAGGCTGCATATGAAGAAACTGCAATGGTATCTCAAAAGCCTATGGTGTCAACATTCTCAGGATCTGGAAGCAATGATTCCTATCATACCTTGCTTACACCTAGAGTTCCTTTGGTGGGCAGAGGCTTGCCACCAAAACAGGGGACTACCTTTTACACTATCCCCTGCCGCCCAAACCTTAACAGACTCATCAGACTATGCATGGGGGGCCAACCTGGCAGGGAAGTGCATTCAGGGCAAATGGAACGCAAGTCAAATGCACCTGCATATCGATCAAAAAGAAATGTTAGCTGTACAGAATGTTCTGACAGTCTTCAACGACACATTCTTCCAGGACAGTTAATGATAAAGACTGACAACACCACTGTTATGTGGCGCATAAACAAGCAGTGTGCTACACATTCTTACCCACTCTGCAGACTAGCCATGGCATTGTGGAACACAGCCCTGAGCTATCAAGTACATTTACAAGCTCAATTTCTGCCAGGAAGACTAAATACCCTGGCAGACGAACTAAGCAGAAACCTCATGGACCCACACGAGTGGAAACTGGAACCAAGGATTTTCAACATGTTGACAAGCAAATGGGGGGAGCCCAGCTATAGACCTGTTTGCCTCCCCCCAAAACTCTATCAGTTGGAGAAAGTCTGCACAAGGAATCCCCACAAACAAGCTTGGAAAGTGGATGCCCTGTCCTTCAGCTGGTTTATGCCTTTCCGCCTCTGCTCTCCAAAGTACTACTAAAGATCAAACAAGACAAACCAAGGACGATTTTGATTGCACCAGACTAGCCACGTCAACACTGGTACCCCCTCTTGCGCAGTGTGTCACTGTGGGCCGCATGGCACCTGCCTCCGACTCCTACTGTATTGTCTTAGCAGGAGAACCAGTTTCTGCACCCTCAACTTCAAACACTGAATCTAGCAGCCTGGTTAATTACATAATTTCTCCTTTCCCATCCCTCAGTAAACCAGTGATGGAAATCATTTTAGAGGCAAGGAGGCCTAGTACCAGAAAGTTTTGCGCTGAAAAATGGAAAAGATTCTGTTCGTGGAACCAATCTCAAGGGATGAGCACAGCAGTGCCCAATTTACCTCAGATTTTGCAATACTTAGCTGAGATGCTTCATAAGGGTTTGTCTTTCTCCTCCATTATAATTCACACCTCAGCTCATTATAACACAGAACCACCCTTCTTCTCTCATCCACTGTTTAAGCAGTTCCTCAGAGGGGCCAAAAACCTTCAGCCACCCAGGAGAGCTCTAACTCCAGCCTGGGACCTCAGCTTTGTATTGGAAAAGCTCACCCTTCCTCCTTTCGAGCCAGCTGCCACTGCAGACTTAAAATTCCTTTCTTGGAAAACAGCTTTCCTTTTAGCAATCACTTCAGCAAGAAGGGTATCTGAATTACAGGCCCTCATGGGCAGTGGAGCCTTTCATCATTTTTCATGTAGACATGATGTCCCTCATGCCCAAGGTGGTATCCATTGTGGCCCTTATTCAGTCCATACATTTGCCAGCCTTCTTTGCTAATCCACAAAACAAAGGGGAACGGATTCTGCACTCCTTAGATGTGCACAGACAACTTAGATTCTACTTGGGACAGGACTAAACCTCAAAGGAAATCTTATCAAGTGCTGTTGGCATTTGTTGCAGGGGCAGAGGGAAGGGCTATTTTAAAGCAAACTATTTCCAAATGGATAGGCCATTGAATTAATTTCTGCTACAAACACCATGGAAAACCTATCCCACAGGGGATCAGACCCCACTCTACCAGGGCTTCATCTACCTGTACAGCTTTTCTCAGAGGCGTCCCTACCAGGGACATCCTAGAAGCTGCTACCTGGAGTTCTGTACATACTTTCACCAAGCATTACCATCTGCCAGTTTTCTCTAAATCCAGATCTGGCTTTACCACTGCAGTCTTGCAGGGCCTTTTAGCTGGTCCTAATTCTATTTAAATTCCTCCTCCCATCCTTAGCTTTGGGAATCTACCCAAAAGTGATGACTGCAACAGTGAAAACACTAAGAACATAGTACAGTTGTATACACTTACCATAAATGTAGATGTTCGAGTGTATTCACTTTTGCAGTCCTGGTTACCCTTCCTCCAGCCCCCTTCTTTTTTTAGATATACCTCTACTTTCCTTTGCTGTCTTCTAAAGCTTTTTGGTGTATTTGCTCTTTTGTTGGAGGTATAACCTTGTATATTTATAGATTTAATTGCTTCCCATTAAGGGGGCACCTGACATCTGGGGCAAGAAAAACTGATATAATGGCATCGGCTGCATTCTGATGCAGGACCCAAGACTTTGTTAATCAGGCCGACTGAGGGCTACTGCAAGCAGATAACCCAAAAGTGATGACTGCAACAGTGAATACACTCTAACATCTACATTTATGGTAAGTGTACACAACTGTACTTTTTTGCAGGGGGGAAAGCTGTACCCTCAGACAATGCAGTTAACTACCTGGATGAGTATTAATACCTTTTAGGTACCTGTTTTCATGAGCTCTTGCAACAGGTATTAATGTAGGCAAGACAATGTGCTACTAGAAAATGATTGGGGACCTGCAGACGCTGGATCCTACCCAATTTGGCTTTGTTAAGGGCAGATCCTGCCTCTTGAACCTGGTTGACTTCTTTGAAACAGTCACCAAGGCCATAGATGAAGGGAAGGTAGTCCACACAGCCTACCTGGACCTCACAAAAGCCTTTGACACAATACCCCACTCGGGCATCATAAATAAGCTCTCCAGCTTAAATATCAACCCCTATGTCATAAGATGGGTTGCAAACTGGCTCAAGGATAGAACCCACATGGTCAGAATTGCGGGAGCCATGTCAGACTCTAAACCAGTTACTAGTGGCGTCCCACAAGGCTCAGTCCTGGGACCTCTCTTGTTCGGTATATATTTCTCTGAGGTACAGGCTAACAGGGGAGGACTATGGCTGACCAAGGTTGCAGACGACTGCAAACTGAGTGCCATAATCAACTCAACGGACACAGACATCCTCCAAAAGGGTCTCACAAAGACAGATAACTGGTGCCAGAACCATGGCCTAAAGCTAAATGCCAAAAAGTGCATAGTCATCCCCTTTGGCAAAAACAAAGTGCCCACAAATTACCACATAGGTGGTAATCCATTAGGCACGGAAGAAGAAATTAAGGATTTGGGGACCCAAGTGGATAGCAATCTTCCCTTTGACAATCACGTTGCCAAAGTGGTTAGAAAGACCTTCTATGTAGCCCACCTTATCACGAAAGGGTTCACATCTAGATCAAGAGAGGTCATTGTTCCCCTCTACTCATCACTCTTCAGGCCCATAATAGAATACAATGCCCCGTTTGGGATGTACCTTACCTGACACCTGCAGCAACTGGAAAGACCCCAAAAGTACCTCACCAAGAGGATCAAGGGACTCAAACAGATGACCTATGCTGCCCGGTTAAAGAAACTCCAGCTATACTCTGTTGCATACCGCCTACTCAGAGGCGACCTGTGCCTGACGTATAAAGCCATGTCAAACTCAGATTTAATGGACATGCTCCACCTCAGAAAATCCAAATCCCTTAGAGCTACGCGCTCGAGGGACTTAAACCTCATCACAGAAATTAATAGAACATGCTAGAGGGACAGATTTATAACCCAGAAGCTCCCATCACTCTGGAATAGAATCCCAGTCCATGTCGGACAGAGCCCCTCACTGCTTCTCTTCAAGAGAAATCTTGACGAGTGGATGGGAGATCGTATGTTTACCCCGGGGATCACTTCTGCATCACTGCTAGACAGAGGCACAGTAAACTAACCTTAAAAGGGTATAGTAAACTCATTTAAAAGGGTGGCGAAAGCCAAACACACTCTGGCTAGGCTTGTAAATGTCCTAGGGCAGATAGCCTAGTATCAGCCTATGAACCCATGTTAGGAAATGGAAAGAGCACCTATTCACATTTGGTGCTTTACTGGTTTTACAGTATTTGAGAGTTAATATCCTTTGGCCTGTGTTACTCCTCTGTCAAGGTTAATTTGTCTGCTATTATAGCATGTTCTACATATAAAGTTGTCCAGAAAACCACTGGCTCCTCGTTCAGGTCTTTTGTGTAGACAAAAACAGAACTTGATCCATTTGTGCCAGTTCATTAGGCTGATTTGAGGTCTTATCATGGGAAAGACAGTGTTGCTCATTGCTTTGACCTCTGCAAGAAGAGTATCTGTGTTGGAAGTTCTTATGGTGGGTCAACCTTATCTTATTTTTCCACAAAGATGGGGTTTCTTAGAGAAGTAATCTTTTCTTTATGCCTCAACTGTTATCTTGGTTTTTAGGCCAATCTATCCATATCTGTCTTCTTTACAGAACCTTAAAATGATGGATACATCATACCTTAGCTGTCCACAAACATCTCTGGTATTGTCTTGACTTTCAGAACATCAGATCAGTTCATTTGTTGTGAGGGTAAGAAGAAAGAGCAACCTGTATCAAGAAAGACTTTCCAAATGTTTTCTTAGGCTATTGGCTTTTGTCATTCCCTGCACAACAGAATGATTCCAAGCAAGGTCAAGGCTTACCCTATCTGGGCCTTGGCTTTGTATTTTAAAAAAAAAAAAAAAAAAAAAAAAAAAAAGAGTTGGAGTCTTAGAACTAGCAGATTGGTCCTCTGTGCATATTTCTACAGAGCACCATAAAGTAGATTCCTTCCCCAGTTATAGGGCAGGATTTGCTAGAAATATTCTCCAGGGACTTGTGGACTCTTCTAAGCTATGGTAAAGTACCCATATAGTTTAGGCTACTGCAGCAGTGATCATACTGCTGAACATAGTACAGTTGTGTAAGTAAACTTACCATAGCAGTATATGTTCAGATGATCACTGCTGGAGTAACCACGCTCTCCTTCCACTCCTATATTTCTTGGTAATTTTTTTGCTGAGGTGTGGACATTTTGTTTTTCTTTTCCTAGCATTGGCCTTTCAAGGCCTAGCCTCACTGTGTTGGCATGAAAGCTCTGTAAAGGCCTTTGTGCCCAGACCTGGCTTTTATTCAGCTCAGCTTGAGCTGTCTGGGCTCGTAGAAGTTACCTTGAAGCTTTGGAAGCTAGTTAGCTGTTATATCCTATGCAGGATATAACCCATATAGCTTAGGCTACCACAGCAGTGCCCAATGAAACATCTGCTATGGTAAGTGTAGTTCAACTACTGTAATTTTTGTTGATAGTCACTTGTAGGTGTGCTTCCTCTTAATGTGTTCAGGCTTTTTGTGCTTTGACACTCATGGGCAGCATTAAATTGATTCAGCAGTTATTGAATTGTTTTGTTACCCAGGGTAATTGATCCGAAGTCCTGTGGATTGTGTTATCCTCTAGTTATTCAGTTTGCAAAACAAAGTCATCAATAAAGTTAATAATGCTTATCTGTGACAAATTTAAACTGAGCCATAGGCAAGTATATGAAGTCTTCATGTGTGTTGCTTTTAAGATGTTAGCAGCAGAATTTAGCTGTAGTTCCCCATTTGATTTATTTATTTATTTTTCCCTTTGGAAGATGCCACATTTGTTTTGTGTATCTATGCAGAACTAGACACTATATGAAGTATCCCATTGCAAAAGAGATGGTCTTTTTTCACTGCTGCTAATTAATTTATTTTTTCTGCCTTCCCTTATAGGAACATCAAGCCTGTGTATAACTGTATAAGCAAAGACAGAAGAGTCTCCAGGTTTCTTGGTGAGTCTTCTAGTTCATTGAAGTTAGCTGCAGCTGTTGCAGCTTATCTGTTGTCAAAAAGTGCAGAATTACTACTACTGCTCCTGAACTGCTTGAAGTGTAAGTTTATATTTGTACCACATACTCTTAGCTGTCTGTGCTCTTTCATTATTATTGTTTTGGAGCCAGTCATATAGTGCAACCTACATGGTAGTAGGAATTTATATTTGTCCTATTTAGACTTGGTGTTTGTTGAAACCTTTGGGCCGACTGAAGCCAGTTGAAAAAATGCAACCCTACATGCCAGTAAGATTGTGCTTTGCTTAGTACTGACAGTGATGTAATTCATTAGGTGGGCAAAGTACTAGGAAGTCTAAGCTATAGATTATTTCTTTTACTGACACCCCAAGTAGCATGGGCAAAGATATCATCTTAATTTGCTCATTTCTGTGATTTGTACTGTAATATAAGGTAATACCTCTCAATTTGCAGACTTGGAAAATTTGGACAATGGCTCTTGAAAAGTAGTTATACTTGGCCACAAATCTGGATAACTAACGTAGCATGAGATTTGCTAACCTAAAAGCACAACTCCTCTCAGTTTCCAGTAAGATTGGTAATATGCCACTACTCAAAACACAATTTTTAAAAACAAAAGTAACAATTATGCAAAATAAGCATAATCATTTTATTCAGATTAAGCTGACTGACTAGTAATAAACTATATAAAAATAAAATGCAAATATTTTTATAAAAACTAGAACCAATCCTTGTGAAGGGTTTGTCAGCATAAAAATACCGACCTGCTTGCCATTATGCTTTTTAAACCCATTTTGCCTAGTCTTTTCCCTCCATCAGGTAGACACCAAACCAGGTCTCTTAAGGGCCTACTCAGTAGAGGATGCATTTAAAAACAAAGCTGTATTTCTGATTCTGAACATATGCAAGGTGAGACAATGTTACTTTAAAAGCTAAATGTATTATTCAAACTAAAGTGCATTCATTTTGCAAGCTCTGTTAAAGTACTAAAATTGAAAGTTGGATCCAGTATCCAATGAATGGTGGGAATATTGAGTATTTACACCTTACAATAAAATTTTATGTTTTTAAATAAAATGCAAGTACTAAGCTGTAAGATTCAAACTCGCTTTGTGAAACAGGACTGCTAGATATTGACAATTTTTAAGTTAAGGTGTGAACATAAGCTGTCCAAATATTTGCTGCAAAACTTCCAAATGAAGTCCAGTCTTTAAGGTGAAAAAAAAAAAACAAACAGTATTCAAAAATCTTTAATCTTGTGAACTACGAAGGAAAAACTTCCTAGTTTTATTTCTGGATTGTGGCTAACAAAATGTCAGCTTGTCAGAACAAGAATGAGTACTGGAAAAAAGGAAAACATGCATGTCTTTCTGATGATAGTTTTCAGAAACTTGCAGATACAACGCTAATTTCTCTCTCTCTCTCATGCACACACACAAACACGATAATCATGGGCAAATGACAATAAGGCTTTTAGTTGTTAACCAGCTGCTTCCTGTAGTCAAGGGTACAGGATTTGATTTCTTTCCCCTCCTTAGTCTACTCTGCGAGTTTGTGCAAATCACTCGAATAGTCTGTGCTTCCGGGTTGCTCCTTAGAAGAGATGTTTGTGTCCTTTGGGTTTATTCTGTTAACAAATGTCTAAAGTAAAATTAAAACAAATACAATGGGGCTGTTGTATACTTTACATATTGCAGCTTTTACTGATGGTCTCTCATTGCCATACAAAACAAAGTCAACTGTGCCAAAATTGGTGCGAAAAAAAACAAACAAAAAAAAAAAAACTGTGGCACTTTCTTCCAGTATAAGAAACAATCTGAGCACAAAAGTTAGTGTCTTCGAGAAATTCAAAGCTAAATGCATTTTCCATTTATCTTTACCTGAAAGAACACTGAGATCTGAATCTGTTTTCCTAGTCAAAAATAAAACTGCTGCGTATGCATCATTAACATCCTCTTGATTCTGTTGAGTGGATTTAAAAAAAAAAGTTGATCACTGCAAAGTAAACACAGCAAAGTATTATATTACGCTTGTATCTTATCAATAATGTGTCAAAGTTAGCAGATCAAAAGGGATCCAGAGCAAAAGACTGGAAAACATGCTTCTAAAAGTCTGTGTACACCCATTCTGTGCTTGTAAAGTTTGTTACACACTTTTAAATAGGCTAATATTTCAATTGGCAATGTAGTAGGAAAGTTGTGATTCAAGGTGTCTTGCCAACATCTAAAGCTCATTTGCTATAGATCTTTAACTTGTTTTTCTGCGGTTTCTAAAATGCCAAAATATATACATTTTTATGAGGTTTGAAATGTGGTATTCATTTTTTGCCCGAAGTTCAAAAATGGTTGAAAAACAAAATGTACCTTTTACAAGTACATATTGCACTTTTAAGTGCCATTGTTATACTGAGATAAAAGCATCCTAGGAAGAGCAAATAGAATGATGCATGTCCCTTGTGTGATGAATCTGATTCATTTCTGTTCCACTTCCCACTCTCATAACTGCTTGATTTTTTTTCCTTTTCTGTTGAGTAGTCTAAATCTTGTGCAGCTCTTGACTGTATTAGCTGAATGGCTGTAGCATGCATGCATAAAAAATGTTGCTAATTCTGTATATAGTTCATATAGGTATATGAAGCTAATGACTACTGGGGCCTTTGCAAGCTTAGCCATGCATCCCACAAGTTTATGTGCCTTAGTGGTTATTTAAATTGGTATATGTAAGCTAGGGAAAGATTTACAGGCAAGGACGCTAGATCTGGGGTGTATTTCTGATTTCCCATCCACACTGGCACAGGTTTCTCCTGAATAGGGTTAGGGAAGAATTCTGCTTCACATAGATAAAAGCTTGTTCCAGTGAAGGGGAATTCTGAGAGACATGCCTCTCCCTCCAGTGTGCCCTATTTATGTCTTAAGCAAAGTTTAAATATGTAGGTCAAGTAATTTATACTATTTGTGTTGCGGATATGCAAAACTGTGGGATCAAAGGATGCCAGGCATAGGTTACCCCTCAACAGTATGTATGAAATGATGTGTAGAGGTAGGACTGTTAGGCGATTTGCATAGGACATGCCGTTTCACGCCCTGTGTTTTTGCGAGGAACATCTGTGGATGTTCCCGCTGTCACATGTGCCTGGTCAGGTACATAGTGAGGGGGGCATTGTTCTCCTTGATGAACCTGAAGAAGGTTAAATGTAGTAGAACAATGGCTTCCTTGGACCTAGAGGCTATGCCCTTGCTTATAAGTTGAGCAATATAGAATGATTCCTTAATACTTCAGACATGAAAACAAGGTCCACATGCATACTCGGATCCCTCACTACTAACTCTACTCTTAGGGGTGTGTTGTTGATGAGATAATTTCCTAGGGTGGACGACTTTCCAAATGGTGCTATTATTTCTTGTCATAGAGTTTTAAGCTATGGCTTTGGTGCCAAGTCATTTCTGTGTTGGTCCTTCCTGTAGGATGTTAGTGTATTGGGAGGGATTCTCTGACTGTTCCTGGTGTGCAGTCTTCTGCAAATTTGGTCAGCCAGAGACTCTTGGCATTGACTTTGACTTCCAAGAAGTAAATGACAAAAAAGAGCAGACCCAGCTTGGAGCCCAGATGGACTCCACTAGTGACTGGCCTCTTTGTGACATAGTCTCCCCTGTCCTAACTTCCTAGGTCCTGTGAGAGCCTACTGGCTATCTAGTTTGTAATATATGGTTTTGCTTGTTTCCATGACAGTACCCAAGTGTGGTATTGTATCAAATGGCTTAGCCAGGTCAAGGTAGGCAGTATGCACCATTTTGCCGTCATCCATTGCCTTGGTGACCTTCTCAAAGAAGTCCACCTGGTTGACTAGGCACAGTCTGCCCTTGATGAAACCAAACTAGTTTGGATCCAGTGTTTTGAATGTTTTCTATGTCTTTATTAATCATTTCCATGCTTGTTCTTTCCATGGTTTTAATTATGAAACTACTCAGACTGATGGGTCTGTAGTTCCTGGGGTCTGATAATTGCCCACCCTTGTGCATTTCTCCATTACAGTAACTCTTGTGCTTCCGGTAGGTCATGTTTCAGGCTGTTTAGGATGCATTCTGGAATGTTATCAGAGCCCATCAATGCAGTCTTTTTGGCATTAGAGAGCACATCTAGGACCTACTCCCTGGTGATAGTTGGGAGGGGAGGAGTTTGATATTTGTTGGGGACTAGCTGAGAGAGAGGGGATAAAATTAAAGCTGAATTTGTTGGCCAGCAGATTTGCTACATCTTCGGTTATGTGTAGGTGGCTCCATTTACAATCAGGTCTGCATACTGCTGCATGCTGCCTTTTAGGTTGTGGGCATAGCTAAAGAACGCCTTATGGTTGTCCTTTGCCTTGTCGGCTATCTTTACCTCAGATTTGGCTTATGTTGACTTAATTTATTCTCGATTGTTTAGATTGGCAGTGTTTTTTATCATGCATGGGTGTAGCACTTCCTAATCTTGAATACAACTTTTTTTCCCCTTTGTTGAACCACCTGTTTGGATTCCACCATGGAGGTTTTTTTTTTGAGTTAGTTCTGGACTTATTTGTGGTAGGCATACCTGTCTCCCTTCATTTATTGACATGATTTTAAAGGGTTTGTGTGAACATTTTTGTGTAGGCAGCTATGTTCTTAGGATTTGGTGGGGTTTGAAGTTTTGCTGCATTTTCACTAAGTAGTAGGACGTTTGTCAAAGAATAGTTCCTAAATGTTACAGGATTAGCCATGGGCTACAGAATTGATTTTATTTTGAAAGAGACAGCTTTGATGTCCTTCGTGTTTCACTGTTGCATTCCTCACATATGGGTTATCCGGCTTCTGGTAGCCCTCAGTTGGCCCGAATACCAGAGTCCTTGGTATATGATGTTGGCTACCGCTGTTTATACCTGACGTACTGACATCAGTTTTACAAAGGGAGGCAGCCAATGCCATTTCGTCAGTCTTTCGTGCTGCGGAGCCCGAAGCAGATGCAATTTGCACTAGTGCCTGTTGGCTGTTTGCCTTTGTTTTGCTTTCCGACTACCAATTTGAAGATGCCTTCAGATAAGTACCCCATTGGGGATCCTGTTTTCTTGCTTTAACGAAAGTCAGATAAAGTTGATAGCTGTCTTGCCTGTGGAAAACAGATTCTGCACCATGATTTCCATTCCAATTGTATAACTTGTTTGAGCCTTGAGCACAATGCTCTACAGGTGGGGTTTATTGGTTGTTGAGTTGAAACTAGAATGGTGAGGGCCTTCAGTAAGTCCAAGTATGGATTACTTAAGTTATATAGCTTGAAGACTATGATGCAGAACTTTGCTTATAGAAATCTGGACACTGAAGGTCAAGCACATCCTCCTGTTTGACTATTCATGAGGTGAGCTGGTTATCTATAGATTTGAAACACCTCCACCTCTGGTCCCTGCCTGTGCAGTAGCTGGCTTGAATGTATGGAAGACACTGTAGCCTTGTACTGCCAGGGTGCACTCTCTGGCTTTAAGCTATGTCTCAGTAACTGCACTGATGTCCATACTGTCCATGGTGAAGAGACCCTGGAGGGAGTGGAGTTTCTTGTGTAGGCTCCTGGCACTGAGTAGTAACACCTTTAGATTATTTTGGGTTGGTTTTGCTATGTTGGAATGTTTCAGTTTAGCATTGTCTTAAAAAATATGATGATATGGGGGAGGACGATGTTTTAGCCAATATTTGAAATGCTAGAGGGGATAGGTGTAGATCATCCTTGACAGACAAACTTGGACTGACCATATCCTCCCATGCTGATAAATATTGTACCCCCTTGGAATGGCACCAGAAATTAAACCAGTTATTGAAGTCCATTTTTTGTTCACATTGTGGTATCATCATCCTTGATGAAGGTAGAATGCTGCTCAGCACTAGACATATAGCAACCTGCAGGACACAGTCTGAGAGCTTTGCAATTTGTCTCTTTTTATATAGCACTGGGAGATGCATCTCAGGTCATTTACACTCAGATGGACTATGACTGAGTCTTATTAGTACTTGAGGTCTAATGACTTATGTGGGGGGGATTTGGCAGATCGTGGCCCCTGATAGACAACTGACAATGTTTTTCTCCTTGCTCATCCTGGTGAATGGGACATCTGTACGTATTACAGTGGAGTTTCTGTGATTAAAATATTTGGTAGTGTTGGCTTGCCTTGTGGCCTTGAGTCTCCAAAGGATGTGACTCTATGTGCTGTGTTGGATGTTCTGGTGGAGTGCTTTTGGGGTTTCCAAGAATTGTTTTTGTAGGACAAATATCTGGTAGGTCTTTGGGATTTAAGAAGGTTGCTTTTAAGTTCCTCAGCATACGTTGGTCTGTGTGTTGGACTCTGAACTATCTGTTGTGAGAACTGTTTACATTGCTCACAACTTGATTATTTTGAGTGCTTTTGTGTCCGTTTTGCTTGTAGTTACATTGGTTTCATACATCTCTCACATTGTTTCTATAAGGATTAGTTAGTTGGATGTTGGTGAATGAGATGATTCCTACATTCTCAGGATGCCCATATCTACCAAGCAGCTTAGGAGATGGATTAAGAAAGTATCTATCCATGGTGTCAGGTCAGTCTTGGGTGAACTACAAAGGGGTGGAATAGCAGGCTAACTTTGGTGCTTGTGAAGGTAGAAAGTACAGCTAGCTATATTCACTCTCCTGCCCCCCTTTCTAAATTTGCAATAACCCTGTTTCGCTAAATTCACATTGCAGTTAGTTTGTGTAGTAACTCACCTTTAATTTCTCTCTAAACTGGTTAAAATTTCTCTTAATATTAAATCATGGTCATATAAGTGTTATCTATTCAATACATCCAGTATGGTTTAATTATTTCAGTTGTAGATGTTTTTTGCTTTATTGTTAGATTGTGAAATTATTGTTCTTAAAATGTTTTTGTAATACTTTGGAGCTTTTCTCACCAGGCTTCCGCTGAAAATGAACATGTCCGTTTGAACTTCAGTAATTGAATATCAAGTTGTGGCAGTGCTCCTCAGCATGGAAACAAGTTTTACTTTGCTTATCTGAGTACTGGGTAAAGTTGCAGTAGACATTTTATAAGTTTCTAATGCCTATGTCTATACAAGATACTGCTAAACACCATTTCTAGACAGGCAGAGGAGTTTATAGCCTCAAAGAAAAGTAACTAAACCAACTTAAAAGCCCTCTGGCCCACAACATGTCCTCACTTTGTCTTTTTGTGCTTTCCCCAACTCACAGACCATGATTTCTTGTGCCACTAGAATTTCAGTCGTCTTGATGTAAAAACACACCGATTAAACAAAAGTGAAAGGGTACCAGAAACAAAATGAGCAACCAGCTACAATAAGTAATTTCAAGGTAATTCTAAGGAAGAGAAGCCAGCAGTGAGGAAAACTTCACTTTAAGGTGATTTCAAAGAATACTAGCAGCAGCAAGACCAGGGAAAACCAAATGCACTTTACAGTGATGAAATGCAGAAAAATAATGTGAGATACTTGAATCCAGCAGCAGGCTTCAGAAATAGCTTAGAAAAGTGCAGTATTTCAATTTAAAATACTTACCTTAACCTGGATGGAACCAGATGCAAGCCAGACACACCGAGAACAGGGATGTGGATGAGCACTGTGGAACTGAGCCAAGAGGTGAGCAAACAGTGACTTTATAGACTTGAAGAAAAGTGACTAAACCAACTAAAAAGCCTTCTCATGGATGAAAGTCTCACTTTAAGCCTCCCTGTTTGTTTCCCACCTCAGATGGACCAGACTACCTTTCTACTGTGACTAGAATTGCAGTCAATTGTCTAAATGTAAAAACACACTTTAATTAGACAAAAGTGATAAGTTCCCAACTAGCTGCACCAAGTGGTTGTCACTTTAAGTCTCCCTGTGTGTTCCCAACTTGGACAGACCAGGCTAGCTTTCTGCTGCCATTAGAATTGCAGGTCCTGTCTAATGTATACACACATTAGTTAGCCAAAACTGAAACTGTATCAGAAACAAATCAAATAAATAGCTACAAGTAATTCTCGCTTAAGTCTACCAGTGTGAACCCCACCTCAGACAGACTTTGCTACCTTTTTTCTCCCACTAGAATTGCTGTACCAATTTTCTTAATGTGAAAACGCACTTTATTTAGCTAAAAGTGAAAAGGTACCAGAAACCAATGTAACAACTAGATAAAAGTAATTACAAGGCAATTCAAGGTGATTCAAAGTCAGACAAGCCAGCAACGGAGAGCATGCTCTTTAAGGCAATTTCAAAGCATACTTCCCATTCAGAACTGCAGTCAACACAGTTAGACATAACTAGCTCTCTGTAAATATTCTTTCTTGTTTAAGCTGCTGTTGCCTGATAATTCTCCCCCCTTCCCTTGTATATTTAATCACCAAGTGGTTTGTGCTTAAGCTGCGTCAAAATATGCAAGGAAGTATATGGATTATTAGGCCAGTACATGATCATTTTGCATTTTTAAATATGTCTGATATTGCTCAGCGATTCTTGCTTTGATTGTGTTTGTCCTTCGGATGAGATGTTAAACTGAGGTTCCATCTATTTGAGATGGTTTTAGCTTGTGTGGATGTAAAAGATCCAACACCAGCTATCAAGAGTTAGGGAAGTTCCCAGATGCCCTGGTCAAATTTCTCTTTGTAATATGAATACTTATTGTGAAAACCATCACCTCAGGACTTCTTTGAAAAGAGGTCACTAGCCTAATTGGACTAACCCAGTCAACAAAAGATGAAGACTTGTGTTAGTTAATGCTAAGGTTTGATCATTGGCCGGTTGTGGAGTACCTGAGTTTATTCTTGTACACTTAATATTGTTTTCTAAACTATTTTTTAATGTGGTAAACCAGTGTGATGTTTAAGTAACACGCCTCAAAACTGGTCACATCTAACTGAAAGTCGCTATCTCTAGATATTTTACTGCCGAAACTTAAAGTATGTAGTATGTGTAAATTCTTGCTGTTTTAATTAAAATGTCTCACTTTGTTCTCATAGCTAGTTAACTCAGTAGCTGCCAGCATTCAGTTAGTTATATTCCTGAGTGCAGAAAGTCTGTACAACAGTTGCCTAGAGTGGTTGGTGAAAAAATTAAACGAGGACATTTTCAACTGAGTAAGAAAAAGTAGGGTATTTACACTAATATATTCACTGTTATAAATTTGCAGTGTGATTGATATGCCTAAATTAGTTAATAAATTATATATTTGATTGGTTATGTGACAGTTTTAGCCTCTGTGGATATCTCCCCTTTTCATTCCTTTGTTTTTTTTTCTAGGCTGCTACTAATAATAGTAGAGCTTAACTAAACATAATGACAATCTCCTTTGTTAATAGCTTCCGAACACAGTTGCTCCAAGCCTAGTCAGCAAACCAAGTTTGTAGGTGTATAAGCCTGGCCATGCTACCCAAATGTTTCCTGCAAGTGATTGTGCCTTAGAGACTATTTTAAGGGGGTATACAAGTTGATAGGTTCATTGGTAAGTACTAGGCCAATCAGTCTGCGGACTATTTCAAGCCTGTCCAATAACATGACTCAGAATTTCCCTCTATTCTCAAGGACGATAAGGTAAGATAGATCAGGAGAGACTTTGAGGCTGCCCATCCAGTTATCTGTGTTTACCTTGAACGTAGCAAGGGTGACGCACTCTGCTTGACATGTAGTGGAAACTTGCTCCAGAGGTGAGGGATATGTTGGTTTGAGTCTGTCATGCCGGTATGTTGTCTTTATTTGCTGATTAAGATTTAGTTCCTTTAACTGTGTATTTGAAATACCATTAGTTCTGAGAAGGGATAGGAGATCAAATAGGTTTAGATCTTTAATGGCACAAAAGACTAGACATAAATCTCCATGGAGGAGTCCGAGATTGAGCACAGAAAAGGGGCTTCCATTCTCACCTGATAACTAACAGTTTTGAAGCCACAGATTTTTTAGTTTTCTCTGTGGTCTTTTAAAATGTATGGTTATATTCAGAAAAATACATGCCAAAAGGTGCATTATATTCAGTAATAGGTCTGATGAGATACGAGTTAAGGGGGAACTAAGACTTTAGATCTAGTGGAGATGTCTTTGGAAATTAAATGGGCTAGGTAAAAGGTTTTCAGAACTACTCTGGGAGACATGATGTTCAAATATTAAGGCATTATCAGCAAGAGTACCCATATGCCTTACAACAGAGTTTGATTGGAGGGAGTGCATATGGTAAGTGAAACGGTGTGGTTTGCCAAAATGAACTGTGCTACATTTTTTACGTTTAATTTGAGCTGTCTGAGCTGTTTTGGAGTAATTGAGTCAGTTGAAGATCAAATAACATAGAATTTATGATCATATAACATAGAATTTATAGTTGCATGTCAACTTGGTTAACCGTAGGCCAGAAGTGCTGCCCTGAATGTTTGAGAAATATATGCCAAAATATGAACTGGCATAATGGTTAAAGTGCTTGCCTGACAAACGCATGGTACATGGTTTGATTTTCACCTCTGAATGGTAAATTGGCTAGAGTTAAAATTGCTCACAAGGGCAGCTAGCCTAGTACTTACCTATGAACTATTCTCTGAACTGAGCCCTGTGGTACACTGCTGGTAACTTTACTTTCAGAAGTGGTGTCTGCTTCTGTAACCACATGGTTCTGTCAGACAACTGTTTAGCTATCCATCGTACAATACAGTGATTTTTTTTTTATCCAGATTTACAAGTCTAACAATAATGCTTGTATGAGGAATAGTGTCTAATGCCTTGGCTAGATCTAGATATATGCTGTATGCACTGCATAACCAGTATCCACTGCTTCAGTTACATTTTCAAAGAAATGAGCAAGGGTGAAGAGTCAGGACCTTCCTTGGTAAAGTCAAATTGATAAGTATCCAGGGTTAAGATGTTTTCAGTGTCTAGATTAATGAAGTCTAAGATAATGTGCTCCATAGCTTTATATATGAGACTAGTGAGACTACTGGTGTGTAGTTACCAGGGTCTGTGATTGGGGCACCTTTATGAATGGCAGTACAATGGTTGTTTTTCCATGTTTTAGGAGGGTAACAGTGGAGGGGATTAAAGAGGTTAAGCAGGGGTTCAGAAAGGCCATATTTTGCAGCGATAGTCAGTGGTTAGGGTATGATTTAACAGATGCTTCTGTTCATCAGAGACGAGTTTCAGACCAGGGGCAAATTTCCAATTTTCCATCCACTGGTCCAGAATGCACTTGGTTAGGAAAGGGGCTGTGCTCCACATGGATGGAAAGCCTATTTTAGATAATGGTGATTCTCTGAGATGCATAACTGTCTGTCCATCATGTCCTACAAGTCAAAAGTAAAGTTTAAATCCTTAGATTTAGTAGTTTTAGTGCTGTTCATTTTTTGGAAATGTAAAAGATTAATCAGAGCAGGATCCAAGGATGCCTTGTATGCCGGGCATGAATCATCACTCAGAGTATAAAGATGGGCTTTGATGCAGTCTGCATAGCACATTGTTTTTGCTCCCGGTCTACTTTTTGTGAGGAAACTCTGTGGCTGTTCCATTTGCCTGGTCAGGTAAATACAGAAGGGGGCGTTGTACTCCATGATCAGTCTGATGATGGCTGAGTACAGTGGCATGATGCCTTCTCTGGACCTAGATGCCATGCCCTTATAAACTGAGTGACATAGAATGAATTTCTTACTACCTTAGACGCATGTTGGTTGAAAGACCGGTTACAGTCTATGTGACTACCCAAATACCTAACTGCTATCTACTTCTAGGGGTGTTTTATCAGTGAGGTAGTTTGCCTGGGTATCTAGCTTCCACCAAAAGGTACTATTATGTATTTCTAGATAGAGTTTTAAGCCATGGCTTTGGCACTAGTCATTAGTCTGTGTTAGACCTTCTTGTAAGATGTGTGTACCTTTTGGGGAAGGGTTCTGTGATTGCTTCTTGGTTATAGTCATCTGCAAACCTAATAATTCATAAGCCCTTGACATAGTCCTTGACATGCAGAAAATATATGCCAAAGAGGGAGTTTTGCTTTCTTTGTGAATTGTATCTATCCAGTTCACAATCTTGTTAATGCAATGTCTGCTTCTCAAAGTGATACTGCACATCACCAACTGGTGTTGGCTAGTAGAAACATGTACATTACTTGGAGACACTAATTTGTTTTCCTCCCTTATTAAATATCAACCTTGAGCGTACTGAAATTGAAGGTGCATAATGTACCTTTCTGTCCTTTACACTTTTTTTTTGGGGGGGGGGGTCCTGTTATGAGTTGCATCTGTTGTAGCAGTGACACTTCTGCTTCACATATCAATTATTGGCTTTTAGAGTTGGAATCATTCTGACAGTATCCCCTTTTATTTTCTAAATATACCCCTTCTAATACAGCTGCAGTGTTGTAAATAGGGTTTAAGAGATTTCTACCTTTTACCATTGAGAGTGGCAGCTATATGCTGATGTTGTGCAGCTGTTGATGGGCATAAAATTACTGTGACTAGTTCTTCTCCAGACACTTCCCTGCTGTACTTTTAAACCTTCATTCTACGTACTCACTTTTTAGAATCAGTTTTGTGATATTAATGTTTGTTTTTTTTTAGTTCATAACCGATATTACTGCTTCACCCTAGTGCATTGGTTTTGAGAACACATTGGGTATGCACATTCATATACTGATTGGCACACACAAGCTTTATGGGTTGCCTGAGGTTCTTCGTGTTTCATTGTTGCAGTCATTATATTTGGGTTATCTGCTTGCAGTAGCCCTCAGTCGGCCTGCTTAACAAAGTCTTGGGTCCTTCGTCGGTTGCTGTCTCTTCCATGACGTCATTCTTGCTGTGGCTTCCCTTCCTCCCCTGTCCCAGGTTACCTCCTTGGCTGCTACATTTCAATTCCCTGCCCACTAAAATTAACACACTTATTTTTAAAAAAACATTATTCACTTACTTGGGTTATCACTACAGCAAACAAAAATAAATCCATCACAACATTCCAGCAGTGACTCTCTGCAAAGTCATGTTCCAAGCTCTGACAATCACTGTACCACTATTCTAACTTTAGTCCACACATTTTCACTCCAAACAGCTTCAACAAATCAGTGTTCTTATCTTCTCAATTCCTACAATGTGTGCAAACAATACTACAATTACTTCTTTGTCAGCCAAGACACAAACATATATTAACAGTACTCTTCCTGTTGACAGTTGTGTATCTAAACCATATGTTAAACTCTCTACCCTAAATCTCCTTTCATGTGGTGATCTGTACAACCTAACTCTGGGCCTCACATATGCTAGAGCCCTTAACACTCAAGTATGAGTCAATGCACAATGTTAAGTTGTCAATCTCGCCTTCATTCTTGCTGGATGGGTTCGGAGCCGATCCTCGGCTCCGACTCAGCACTTGCTTTAGCTTGAGAACTCCTTTTACCAGCTCGAGGCAACCCTATATCCCATGATGCAAGGCGGAACTACCTCAGATCTCGTTTGCCACTTGGCGAAAGAGGTCTCCTTTACCAGCAGAGGTAAGTGAATTTCTTGTTAAATAAAGAAAAGCTTAGGGTTTTATTTTCCCCTTTTATTCATAGTATTGTCTGTAGTGAATTACAGCCCACCCTATTCCCTTGTTTTTCTAACTTTTATAACCCTTTTTATAACCTTTAGTGTAAAGTTTCAGTTAGGCCTAAAACCCCAGTTGTTAATCCCTTCCTGTGTGTTGTGTGTAGGGGATTAATTTTGTGTGTTTGTTGGGGTTTGTGTGTGTTACTTCCTCCTAGGATATGTCTAGGGAAGGCAAGGTCTCAGGCTTCAAGAAGTGTGACTCGTGCTGTCATAAAATGTCTCTGACAGACGGTCACACTTCTTGTGTTTATTGCCTGGGGCCTTTGCACCTGCAGGACTCCTGTGCTTTGTGTCACTCTTTTAGCCAGACAGTCCTGCAGGAAAGGAGGAATAAACTTATCCTCCGTGGCTTACTTAAGCCAGAAGGTTCTCCCTCTAAAGCAGGGTCTGGGAAACCTTCTAAGCCACCGAAGGCTCAGGCTTCAGTATCCAAGCCTCCTCCGGTGGCTCCGGCTCTGTCGGAGCCGAGATCGGCTCCGGCAGGAACCAATGTATCTACCTTGAAAGTAGTGGGTTCGGTGCCGGCTGGTTCCGATACCTTATCTACTGTAGCCTTGTCTGCTCCGGCTGGAGCCGACACTTTATCCAGCATCGGAGCCGAGAAACCTTCGGCTCCATCTGGAGTTCAGGGGACTTTGGGTCCGATGGCTCCGTCCCGGAAGAGATCTCGGTCCCCTTCGTTACTGAGTATCCACTCGGCTCCGGGGTCTCCTCTTTTGTCGGAGCGGAGCCATCGGAGCCGATCTTCGAGATCTTCCAGGCTGTCTGACCACGACTTGGAGAGGGTGGTAAGCAGGCTGTTGAAGTCTCAGGCACTGGCCCAAATGCTCCATAGCCCATCTCAACAGACTTCGGCTATAGCCTCACCCCTTGAACTTCCTCCTCCGACTCCACATCAGGGTTTGGAGCCGGAGCTTCTCGGGACAGCGACTGTTTCGGTGCCGGAGCCGATACATCCTTCGGCTCCGTCATCCTCGGCTCCGATCTCCTTGAGACCTTCCTTGGAGGGATCCGGTCGTCTGGTTTCCCTTGTCGGCTCCGAGGGGGCTAGTGGCATCGGACCCATGTCCGACCCCGCTCTCCCTCTCGGGGCTTCGGCTTTGGTAAGCTCGGCGCCGACATCGGCCTCTGAGCCTTCCCTCTCAGTGGAGCCGGGCATTCCTGTTTCCTCGGAGCGGGGATATTCCGGCCTCCCGGGGAGGGGAGCCTTTGAGGTGATGAGGAGTGTCCTGGCCTCTGAGCCTGGTCAACGGTCCATCCCTCTAGCTCCTCCCTCATCAGTGCCTGCAGACGCCTCTTGCCAGCCTCTTGCTCTCAGGCCCAGGGATCCATCGCCCCAGGTTTCCCCATTGGGAATTTCCTCCTCTTCCGAAGTTTCTCCTGATCCTGCAGGTGAACCCCCTCGGAAGAGGACGTGTAAGAGGAAACACACAGACTCCCCCGAGTCTACTACATCGGATACCGACTTAGATGAGTCGGAGGGTTCCCCACGATCCCCCTCTGAGGATGTCTCTCTTTCAGACATCCTTGAGCTCCTCAAACAGAGGGGGAATTGGCCAGCCATTGATCCCTCCGAGGATGAGTCGGTATACCTGGAGGCTTTTGGATCCCGACCCTCCACCTCCTGGGTGTCTCCACCTTTCGACCCACTTATGCAGGTAGTGGCTCGGAAGGCGTGGGCGGCTCCAGATTCTGTGGAACCTGTCCCCAGGAGACCATCCAAATTCATCACGGCCCCTACGGACAAACAGTTCCTTTCCAAGGGTGTCTCTGTGGATGCTATGGTGGCGGCGGCGGCCACTAAGAAGGAACTGGCGGATCCTTCAGTACCTGTCCATCCTCCTAACAAGGATTCTAGGACCATGGACAGGTATGT
This sequence comes from Protopterus annectens, assembly GCF_019279795.1. NCBI lineage: Eukaryota > Metazoa > Chordata > Ceratodontiformes > Protopteridae > Protopterus > Protopterus annectens. Next base: position 706,498,852 of record NC_056730.1, on the reverse strand, counting down.
AAAGCGGATGTTTTCTTCAGCGACCTTTGCTATGCGTTCGCTGAACTACCTTTGTCACTTCACCAGGCTTCAACGAGATATTCTCAAGGAACTGGGTGAAGTAGTCCAGGATCCTTCTGCTGCTGGGGCTCAAGAAAAGATTGCCTCGCAGCTTGCAATCCTGAATTCCATATCCAACTCCTCCATGCGGCTCATAGCCTATGCGGCCGATGGAGCGAGCAGGGCCGCAGGCACAGGAGTTGCTCTTAGATGCCAAGCCTGGATGCAGCTTTGTAATTTTGCGGACCCCTTTAAGGCGTCCTTCACTAATACCCCCTTTGATGGTTCGGCTTTGTTCGGACCTCAGGTGAAGGATACCTTGACCAGGTGTGAGCAGGACGGTAAAACTCTTTCTGCCGTTGGAGTCCAGTTTTCCACTCCTTCTAGACCATATCCCAAGGGTCAGAAGGGGGGGAAGATGTGGTTCCGTAAAGCCCAAGGAGCTACACCGGACGCACGTGGTCAGTTTACCCCCAGAGGCAGAGGGGTAACAATAATAGACGCCCTAGAGGCAGGGGGTCCTCAGAACCAGGGCAACAGGGAGTCTCTTCCTGAGAAGCCCTTTCAGCATCCCTGAGGTGTTGCGCGACTGTCCACCCTTGGAGGCAGTCGGGAAGGATTTCGCTGTACCCAGTAGCCTGGCAATCCCTATCTCAAGAGATGTGGGTACAGTCGATCATATCCGAGGGTTACAAAATCCCCTTGAAAGGTTTCCGTACCTCAACAATCCCTTCCAGACATCTCACCCGGTCAAAGGGATTTGGCAGAACAGGAGGTTTCAAAGCTCCTAGGAAAAAAGAGCCGTCCAGACTGTGCCGGCAGACCAGGTAGGATCCGGCGTCTACTCGAGATTCTTTTTGGTCCCCAAAAGGACGGGAGATTGGAGACCAATATTAGACCTGAGCAATCTAAACAGATTTGTCAAGAAGGCAAGATTCCGGATGGGCACGCTTCAGTCCATTCTGCCCTTTCTGGGCAAGGACAACTGGATGTGCTCTATAGACCTTCAGGATGCGTACTATCACATAAAGATTCACAGATGCTCCAGGAGGTTTCTCCGCTTTCGGCTAGGGACCAGTCATTACCAATTCAGAGCACTGCCCTTTGGCCTCACTTCAGCCCCCAGAGTGTTTACCAAATGCATGGCAGTGGTCACAGCTCATCTGAGACGTCAAGGATTCCAGGTGTTTCCCTACTTGGACGACTGGCTCCTCTCCGCCACCACCAAGTGTCAGCTTCTTCAGTCCAGAGACTACACTCTACAGCTTTGCAGGAGTTTGGGAATTTCAGTAAATTTCAAAAAATCTTCTCTGCTGCCTTGCCAATCTATCACCTTTATAGGCGCAGAATTAAACACCGTCAAAATGTTAGCCAGACTAACAGATCAAAGAATTCTGGACATCCAAAAATTCGTTCGGCTTCTATTGCAAAGCAACAAGATCAAAGCCAGATTTATACTGACTGTTCTAGGTCTTATGGCTGCGGCCATTGTTCTTCTACCACTGGCTCGCTTCCACATGCGTCTTCTGCAGTGGATGCTATTCACGCAGTGGTCGTACCACAGTCTCCCGATGAGGCACGAAATCTTGGTCACACAGTCGTGCAGAGCTCATCTGAACTGGTGGATATCTTCCCCTCTTCTTCATCAGGGCCGACCCTTTATTCCCCCTCCTCCAGTTGCCACAGTCACTACGGATGCCTCTCTGATCGGGTGGGGGGGCATTATCAGGGCAGGATGGTCCACGGGACATGGCAACCCATAGAATACCATCTGCACATAAATGTCCTGGAGATGAGAGCAGTGCTTTTAACGTTGCAAGCCCTCAACGACTTTCTTCCCACGGGGACTATTGCAGTACAAACGGACAACATGTCCGTGGTCTGGTACATCAACAAACAGGGCGGGACCAGGTCCTATCCGTTATGTCGAGAAGCTCTCAGACTTTGGCAATGGGCGATCTCTTCTCAGCGGTTTCTGATAGCAACGCACATCCCCGGCAGGTCCAACCTATTGGCGGACAGGCTGAGCAGATCCATTCTGTTGCCTCACGAGTGGTCTCTCAATCAATCTGTAGTGGATCAGATTTTTCTGAAGTGGGGCACTTCTTTTTGCTACTCCTCAAAACAACAAGTGCCCCGATTTTTTCACTCTCTTTCCCCTTCCAGGCCAACCCCTGAGAGACTCTCTAACCCAGGATTGGCCCCGGGGACTTCTGTACGCTTTTCCTCCCTTTCCCTTGATTCCACAAGTCATTCAGAAAGCCACCGTTTTGAGAGCCAAGTTGATCCTCATTGCCCCATATTGGCCTCGACAAATTTGGTTTCCGTCTCTGCATCGTCACCTTCTGGTGCAGCCCTGGCATCTGGACCCAGTTCCGGATCTCTTGATCCACCAGTCGGGTCAGCAGCACCGGGCCATTCATTCTCTCAACCTCACTGCTTGGTTGCTCCACTTCCTTCCCTAGCCAGGCTACCGATGATTTCTGACTCAGAGACATTTTAGTGTCTTCTTTGAAGTCGTCCACTAGGACTGTTTATGCTAGCAAGTGGCGGCGTTTTCTATTTGGGCAAATTCCAGAAATATTGATCCCTTTACTGCTCCTGTACATTCGTTTTTAGATTTCCTGGCGGAGGTTTTTCATTCAGGATCCTCGTCATCTACAGTCAAAGTACAACTGGCTGCTATTTCCAAGTATCATGTTGGCTTGCATGACAATAACATTATGTCTCATAGATTATGCAAGGCCTTTCTGAGAGGAGTTTTTCTCCTAAAACCACCTATAAAGCATCCCCCTCCGCAATGGGATCTAAACTTAATGTTGGCATCCTTGATACTACCTCCCTTCGAACCGTCTGCTTCATGTTCTTTGAAGTTATTGACCTGGAAAACTATATTTTTACTGGCTGTCACTTCTGCAAGAAGGGTTTCCGAGATTCAAGCTCTCGGCATTCGTTCCCCGTATTTGGTTTTTCATAAGGACAGGGTATCATTAAGAACTAACCCTTCCTTTCTCCCCAAAGTTGTATCTCAAACCAACATAAACCAATCTATAGACCTACCAGTCTTTTTCCCAAACTATTCCGACAGAGCTGAACAGAAACTGCATTTTTTGGATGTCCATCGTCAGCTCAGGTACTATTTGCATAGAACTAAACAAGTCAGAAAATCGGACCAATTATTTGTCTCCTATGCAGAAAACAGGATAGGTCTTCCAGTTTCTAAAGTGACCTTATCCAGATGGTTGACTTCCACAATTTCCTATGTGTACTCTCTCAGAGGCAAGCAGCTATCTTCTAAGCCAAAAGCACACTCAACCAGGAGTCTATCCACTTCTGCAGCTTTTCAGGATAGACTACCCATTGATACCATTTGTGCAGCAGCTACTTGGGCCACGCCTCATACCTTTGTCTCTCATTACAAATTGGACTTGGCCTCCAGAGACAGGGCCAGTTTTGGTTCCACAGTTCTCAAGAGTCTGTTCCATTGAGCCACCGGGATACAGGTGCTAGGGACGCGGTCCCATCCAGCAAGAATGAAGGCGAGATTGACAACTTAACATTTAGAAGTTATGTACCTACCATAACGTTCCATGTTAGTTGTCTTCTCTGCCTTCTTGCGTCCCTCCCTCCTTCCCCCTGGCCTGGACAGATCTTGAAGGGTTCCTATTAGGTTGTTTCCTCCTGAGCCTTCATATGAGGACTTCTATTAGGAACTTGTGTTCCTAATTATGTTAGGATAGTCTTTAGCAGGGTAGGTTAGCTACCAAACGAGATCTGAGGTAGTTCCGCCTTGCATCATGGGATATAGGGTTGCCTCGAGCTGGTAAAAGGAGTTCTCAAGCTAAAGCAAGTGACGAGTCGGAGCCGAGGATCGGCTCCGAACCCATCCAGCAAGAAAGAAGGCGAGAGAAGACAACTAACATGGAACGTTATGGTAGGTACATAACTTCTAATTATACGACGACCCCCCATTAATATTACAAAACATGCACGCTGATTGGTCAGCGTGCACATTGTAAATCAGACTTATACTAATGGAAAAGGGTCCGGTCGCCCGGACTTTTTCCATTAGTAAAAGTCTTTTTTTTTTCTCCTTACAGCAACGGAGAAAGCAAGATCTCTGTTGCTTTTTAGAAAGTGTCTCGCTATGTTAAAGGAGTTTAACATAGAGAGACAGCTTTAAAAAAATCAATGGAACTTTCTCCGTTGCTTTTTTTAAAGCTGTCTCACTATGTTAAACTCCTTTAACATAGCGAGACACTTTCTAAAAAGCAACGGAGAGCTTGCTTTCTCAGTTGCTTCCACCCACAGCTCTGATGTACTGTTTAAGCATATGCATGCGCAGTACATCAGAACTGCCACAGAATACCGGACAGCTGCGGAAGGGCAGCAAGGAGGCATTATACAATGCCATTATTTAAGAAAACTAAAGTATTTTTTTTCTTAAATAATGTCATTGTATAATAGCAGTAACCTACTTCTGCATGTGGGTAATGCTGGATTTACCCACGGTTGTCTTTGTTTGGCCACTCGGGCTTCGCCCTCGTGACCAGACCATGCCAACCATGTGTAAATCCAGCATTACCCACACCCAGGCATGGGTTATTGCTTAAGTGACCAAAATATATGTTAAGTCTAGAAGCATCAGTAATAAAATTTGCACAACTACATGGTTGGATACAAACACTTGCACTTAGGCATTCATCAAGTGAAACCTAGCTACAACCAAACTTACTGGCTAAGGAGTTTTTAACCAGAGCATATAACATGATAATATATGCCCAACTATCTAAAAGAGCTAGAGGTGTAGTCTTCATATAGTTAACCCAACTAAAAATATCCATATGCTACTATAGTTCGATAATGTCCAAGTGCAATTAAAAATTTGCAGAATAAACTATTTTAAAACCCTACAGATCTTCACTTTGTGCATGCCTCCAAACTCTCCTCCAGTAAATATTACTACACTGGAAAACTTAAGCTTTTAGATTTGTACAGCCTCAAAACACAATGTCATAATACTATGAGTCATTAGTATTGGCTAGGCAGTATATTCGAGACTCCAGAATGAACACATTCCAATCCAGTGACATTAACCAGCATGGCTTTACGTATTTTGTCTGTAAATTTGGAGAACGCAAGTACCCTTGACTGTATGTTAGCTAATCAGCCTTACTTATCCAAGACTCTGGGTCTGTACCAGAAATACTTGGTGACCAAAGTCCAGTCTGTGTAATCTGAAAAGAAGCCACATTCAATAGTAGCATAACTTGTAATTGGGTAAGAAACAAAAATAAATTCTCATTTGTTAATTTACTCAGTGCAACAGGTCTTCTGTCAAGCATCTGCCATTAACACGTACCATTAGATGAAGCTATTAACCTTCTTTAATATTACTTTTCTTAATATCCTTACCGCCATTGCACTGCTACGTAGGAAGAAAAGTAAAACACCAGCTACTTGCTTAACTCTACACATGAAAACAGTAGTGAACTGGAGGGACCAAGTTGAGTCTAAGTGGAGAAAAAAACCTACTCAGCAATATTTCCAGACTTGTGGAACACTAAAAAATATTTGTAAAAACTTTTATTTAAAAAAAAAGAAAAAAAATACTGCAACACGCAGATGAATTTCCCAGGTAATCCTAGACTGTTTTGGAGATAAAGGAGACAACTAAAACCTGGAAGGAAAACTCATCCAAACCTACCACTGACCGACTCCCTCTATAATGCAGCTTGCGGTTAAACACCCACTTCATTAATATCCCTGTATTTTTAAATAAACAACAAACCAAACTACTATCAATGAATCCCACACATATACAAACTGCAGTTAACTTTAACAAGCAAACCATACTTACCAATGTTGCATAGGCTAGAACCTTTCCTTGCAGCACCAGACAATTTTCCCTCCTGAGAATTTTCACTTTCTGAAGTGTGATATTCTGTCCTACATCCGGTCTAAGAAAGAGATCAGTTTAAGAAAACTGTGTTGCAAATCTTTGGAAACTATCCTAAGTAATGACATGAGTGTCTCCATCTGACTTCAAAGCTGTAGATTTAAGCCACACTGTGATCTCTGGCTGAAATACATGAAAGATGTGCATATCAACAAGTCTAAACTCACTCACTTCACATGAGATTAATTTCACCATGTCGTCATTGTTTCAGACCAGGCCATACTCCAAAGACCAATCTCTTACCTTTTTTGAACTTGAAATGCCATCTAGTAGCATCAGTATTCTTAGACTTATTTAAAGCTTTCAATCCAAATTCCCACAACCAGCTTTTAAGAAAATTTGCTGATTGTGGTATGAATGCCAGCACAATCAGCTGGTTTAGAAACGATCTTCCCCAGTGACTGCATTCTGCCAAATGACAATGAAATTATTCCTCATTTCTTCTCAATACAGTCAAGTCCCCAAGGATCAATTGTAGTACCATTATGCTTTGCAGTATTTGTCAACATGCTACAGATGTTATCTAACTTTGTCCTGGTTCAGTGCAGAGAGAAGTCAGCACTGATAGTAAACACAAGCAGTATGGAAGAATTACAGTACAAGCCACAGACCTCAGTCCATTCTTTTGAAGCATTGCATACTGACTGTCAGCCAATACTAAATCCTGCTAAAATGAAATGAATTTATTTATTTATTTATTTGTAGTTGGTTTACCAGGATAGTCCATTGGGCCAATATGAACCCGTTTTCAATGGAGTCCTGGGGAGAAAAGCTCCAGAAAGAAGGGTTACAATATGTGTTACGATGTTTACAAAATTATGCAGTTTGAGCATCAAACAATGTTAACGAATTAGGCAGTGTGAGCATGAGACAATATTTACAAGTTATGCAGTTTGAGCATCAAACTGGTGGTGAAACAATACAGAAAATACAGAAGTATACATTGCATTATTTACAAGATTATGCAGTTAGAGAATACCATTCAAAAGACAGTTACAGTTACAGATGATATAGACTAGCAACTGGAAAACATTTCTGAAAAAATACTGAGAAGTCCGTACTTGTGAGGCAGAAGCAAGCATGTTGTTGGAAAAGAGGGAGAGGAGGTAAGGCAGTGTAGTATTAAGATGGATGGGAGCAAGAGCATTCCCATTGGGTTAGTAGATAAGAGTGAAGAGATTTTTTGAATGAATAGTGGTTGAAAGTGGTACGAATGGCTGGAGGTAGAGAGTTCCAGAGATGTGCTAGACCATAGGATAGGAGGTTTTTACCTGGGGAACGAGTAGGTTTATATAACTCAATTAGGTTTTGGTTATTAGTTCTGAGAGCTCTGTTGGGAAGATGCATTTTAAAGGCAGAGGAAAGGGATGGGTTGAAAATGAGCTTATGAGCTAGAGAAAGTTGAGTATAGATGAGTTGATTGGTTAGTTCAAGCCAGTTTAGTTTGTGGAGAGAAGAGCAGTGATGGGTAGATGCTTTGTGACTGTTTGTGAATTTGGCTATTTTGTTGTAGCATGAGGAAAGTTGTGTTTTGAGGGAATATTGAAGGCTAGTTAGAAGTGGGGCTCCATATAGAAGAGAGGGGATAAGGAATGTAGAACAGAGTGTGATTTTAGTTGAGGGTATAAGGTATCGATTTTGTCGGTAGAGCATGCCTAGTTTTTGATGAGTTTTTTTATATTAAGTTGTATGTGGGAGTTGAATTTGAGTTGACTGTCAATTTGTACCCCAAGTAACTTGGTCTCTGGCACCAGTTCCAAGGATGTGTTGTTGCTGGTGATAGAAAAGGAGTTTGTGTTGAAAGAGTTGCGTTTAGAAGGGGTAAATATCATTAATTTGGTTTTAGAGGCATTGAGAGCTAGGCGGTTTGCTTTCATCCATTGTTCAGTGATTGAGAATGAGTCTTGTGTAAGTTTTTGGAGTACTGGGAGGGTTGTGGCTGAGCAGATAATTGTTGAATCATCTGCATATTGAATGACATTGGAAAATGGGATAGAGTTGTGGAAGTCATTTATGAATATATTAAACAGAAGAGGACCTAATATGGAACCTTGGGGGACTCCTGTAGGGGTATTAAGGAATGAGGAGGTGGCTTTTTTCCATTTGACTGCTTGAAATCTATTAGATAAGTAACTATAGGACCAATTCAGTGAGGAAGGTGATAAGTTAAGTTGCGAGAGTTTAGTTAAAAGTAGTTTGTGAGAAATAGTATCAAAGGCCTTTGAGAGATCCAGTAGCAGGGTAGAAACAATGTTGCCAGAGTCCCGTGCTTTATTAATGGTTTCTGAGAAGGAAAGGAGGGCTGTCATGGTGCTATGGCTGGGTCTAAAACCATGTTGGGTTGGAGTCGTCAGGTGATTGTCTAAGAGGTAAGCTAGGAGCTGTATATGGATACACTTTTCTAGGAGTTTAGAGATGGGGGACAGGATAGCTATGGGACGGAAGTTTGTAGTACTGTTATTATTGCCACCTTTATGCAAAGATATGATGAAAGCTTTTTTCCAAATTTGTGGTACTATGCTTTCTTGGATAGAGCGGATAATTAGAATACTGATAGGGTAGGCAATGGCTTCTGCAGCTATGCTAAGAAAGTATGAAGGAATGTTGTCTGGGGCATTGGAGCATGGCTTTAGTTTCTGGAGAAGTTTTTGATGGTTGGTGTGGGGATAGGTTTTAGTGAGAAAGGTGGAGAGTTAGAGGGTGGTGGAATAGTAGAGGAAATGGAGATGGTATTGGGAGTGGGGGGAAATGTGTTAGTAGAGGAGGAGGGGGGAGAAGTTGAGGATGTGGTGGTGTTGGAGAAAGAGGAGGTTAGTTTAGAAATAGAGTCAATGAAAAAAGAGTTGAATTGAGTAGCCAAGTCCATGTCAGTGGCGTTTGGATCTGGGCTGGGGTTGACTGTCCTGCCAGGATTGATTAGGCTAGAGATTCCTTTCCAGAATTTCTGAGGATTTGTTTTATTAGTATTTTGGAGGGTGAAGAAGTAGTTTTGTCGATCAGTGATAATAAGCTTTTTTACTTGGTTTCTAAGTGTCCTGAATTCATTATGAATAAGTGGAGATTTATTTTTCTGGTAAAGTGCCCAGAGTTTGTCTCTGTCGCATGGTTGTGAGTGTGGTTTTAGTTAGCCATGGGGGAGGTTTTTAGTTTAATTATTTTAGTCCTTAACGGAGTGTAGTGGTCTAGGAGGTTTAAAAAGGTTGTGTTGAAGTGGTCCACACCATTATCTAGAGGTAAAGTTTTTAGAATGTTCCAGTCAATTACTTTTAGGGAGTCGGAGAAAGTTATTGGGTTAAAGTTTTTAAGGTTGCGGGTGGTAATGTAGTTATGTGATTTCTGTATAGAAGTGGGGAGATGATATGTGAAGATGGGTAGGTGATCACTAAGGGTGTCTGGGAGTGCACCGCTATCAGAGAAGTAGTGGGGGTGGGAGACTAAAATCCAGTCTAGAATGCTACCATTTGAAGGGGTTTTTGAGGGGCGAGTTATGCTGTTAATAAGCTGTGAGAAGTTATAGAGGTTGATATTAAGTGGGTTTGCGGAGGATTGAATGGAGGACCAGTTGATATTTGTGTCACCCAAAATTATGATTTCATAATTGAGGTTAGTGGAGAGCCAGAATAGGATATTCTCTAGTGTGGTAATGTTATCTCCAGGAGAAATGTAGAGGGAAGCTATATACATATGCGTTTGTTTTTATTGATTTGGAGTAGTGATAGGAGTAGTTCGGCATTATTGAAATTAGGTATGGTTTTATTATAAGGGGTGACTGCCAAGGAGGATGAGTATATTAGAGCTACTCCACCTCCTTTTTTGTGGGATCTGTCTTTTCTGATTGAATAGTTTAGTGGTGTTATTTCGTGGTCTTTTATGTGGGGTTTTAGCCAAGTTTCTGAGATAGGATATCTGGTTTATTATGTTTAAGCCAAGCATGAAGGTTTGGAACTTTGTTTACTATGCTTTGGGAGTTTAGGGAGGTGAATAGTATAGATTTATCTATGGTGGATGAGGTGGAGGGGCCTGGATTAGGGTGAATATCACCTGATAGTAGAGTGGTTAGTAGATATAGGGTTAGGTTGGAGAGATAATTGGAGTATTTTGAGTTTGGGTTGGTTATTATGTTGATGAAATAATTGTTAGGTACTATGGGGGTGTGGGGTTTTTGAGTGTTTAAGTTTATAGGTAAAAAGTAGATGTCTTTTTATAGGGTAAAGATGGGGAGAAATTGTTGTGTGTGTTTTTGCATGAGGTGAGTTGAGATGTATTGTTATGTGAAAGGCTTGCGAGTGGTTAATATACATGGGCTGGGTGAGGTAGTAAATGTAGAGTATATTGAGGAGAAATAGTAGTAGAGTAGAGGAGGGTTTGGGTTTTGGCAACATTTGTAAAGGTAGTTTCTGAAAATGCAAAAGGTGTAGATGAACAGTTAGGATTTGCTATGTTGTTTGAAGTGAACATATAGGTGCTGTGGGGCTTGAAGTACAGTAACTAGGTATGTCTTTGATTAATTATGGGAGGATGGTATAGAGTAATGATTTATGTAGGTGGGGTTTGGTAGTGGTTGTAGACTGGCAAGTATGGTTCTAATTGGTGAGGTAGGGCTTTCTAGGAGGATGAGTAATATTTGAATGGGTGGGGTAAGGAAGTGGATGTAGACAGAGCTATGGTATGTGATTGGTTGGGAGTGTAGTGGGCGGGATTAATGAGATATAAATGTAGAGGTACTGGGGGTGGGTGGGAATTGGGGGTAGGGTAGGGGAGCGGAGGGAGCCCGTAGGGCGAACGGAGCGGGAAGAGCCAAGGAAGGCAGAAAGAGAGCAAAACCCTATCAGTGAATTATGGAGTGGAGAAGGTAAGTGCAAGGGTCAGGGGAATTCTCTTTGCATCTGACATATTTCACATAAATAATACCCCATTTTAAGTCACATCATTCATCAACATTGAAATTGAACAAGTCTCAGAAGTAAAATTACTGAGAGTCATAATTGACCAGTATCTGAAGTCTGATAAACTTATCTGTTATGCTGTAAATAAAACCAGGCAAAACTAGGTAACCTTTACAAGGCTGTTTTATTTAACCAAAACTGTGCTACAACTGCTTGTACACTCTTAATACCAGCGGTGCTATATGCTGTAGCTGTTTTAAGTAATGTTCCAAAAGCATACAGAAGCAAATTCTAACAGAGCTACAACAGATATTTTTGCAGCAAATTTGCCAGAAAATACCCAACATTCTGTAGTTTTAAAAAAATCCAGTGACTGTAACTGCACAACACCATCTCACTAATCCCAATCTCACAAACTGTCTGCTACAAACCTGAGCAGTGTCCAGCCCTACATATTATTATTATTCATACCCAGGGAATTGTTATGGCTAGGCTTGTGTAGGCCCTAGGGCTGATAGCCTAGTACCAACCTATGAACCAACAACATTAAAGTTTCTCTGATCAAATCAGTTACAATTACTCTGTTAAAAAATCCTCCCAAAAAATCATTATGGAGACACCTGTCCATTTTCCATTTATAAAATGAATGAAAATCCTTCCTTATAAAATTATTGCTCAAAGCTCAGCCAAGTTTAACTACTTAAGGAGAACCTGCCAGTAAAAGTGTTCTTCTAACTCACTAATAAATACAAACTTTTCCTAAGTATCTTAAACCATATGGCAGCTGTTTCTGTTCGTGCTGTTTTTCAGTTCTGTCTCAATTTTTTCAGTAATCCTACTTGGTACTCCCATAAAAAAGTGGTTGCTTAGGTTTTAATCTAGTTCTTTTTATTTAACTCTTGTTACTGCAACTTGTATTTGGTTAATTATGTGCATTGTGGTATCTCCTAAATTTGTTTTTGTGTGGAGTTTTTTTCCTGGTCTTCCACTGAAAAAGGGCAAACAGCTCAGTTGGATATCCTGGATAAAATAAAATACATTCTGTCATTTTATTATGCTTAATTGTGATCCTGAATGCCATGAAGTCAGTGCCACATCTAACGTACAGCAAAGTAAAAGTGTTGGATGTAGTCTGCCTTTGAAGCACTATTGGTTTGAATGAGACCAGGCTACATTCTAGAATACCTATTTAGTGGAAGCCAAGCATCCTCCCAAAGCTTTTTCCATTGAGCAGTCTTTATGCCTGCAGCATATTGCTGCACCCAGTGGGCTATATCTGTTTAGCAGGCACATGCTCTTTGCTAAACAAATTTACCAGGCAATGTAATCTAGATATTTCCAGGTCTGTCTCTGCCTTTTGGGTTCTAATCATCAGAGGGATTTTAACATGAGTAGTGTTGCCCAGGAGGATTTGATAGGGATTTTGTCCTATTGGTTATTAAAGATGCAAAGATGCACTACTTAATATTAAGTATAGAAGATGTGTACTATAGTGATAGATATTCAAAAACTGGGTGGTGGTTTTGTAATGTTTGGTCTCTATCCTCCCCATTCCTCTGCCTGGGTTACATTTTCCAGGCCTTCCTTCTCTTTTTTATGGTTATATTGTGTGCTTGTGGTCTCTAATGAGGAACTAGAGTAAGGGAAGAGTGGTGCAGATGGAATTGGGGGAAGCTAAGCAGTCATCAATGCGTCACGTAGTCCTAACTATTAATGAAGATGGTCCTACTACTTACAGATCTGTAGTTATGGTAAATGTGTAACTCAATTTTTCCATGAATGATTTCATGTGGAGCCATCCATCCTCAACCCATTTTGCACATGGGTTTGGGGTGTCACTTCAGCAGTGACAGTCGTCTCGAGCCAAGGTTTACACCACCGGGTGGCTAGCCCTGCAGCAGTAGTTCATTCGTACCAGTCACTCATGCATGCTCACACACACACACACACAACACGTGCATGCACACACACACACACACACACACACACACACACACACACACACACACACACACACACACGTGGCCAATTTAGTGTCCAGTTCACCTACTGCATGTCTTTGGAATGAGTATCTTCCCTTATTTCCTTACACTGTGCCTCCATACTGCTAATAAGTAACATATTTTCCCTTTTAACTTTATACTCCTTTCACATTCTTACATTTTCTTTTAAAGTGCAGCTAGTTTTCTTGTTAAGAATGTAAACTTCCTAAAAGCTTCTTTTTTCGGCTTTTTCCCGGTTAGGGGTCGGCACATGATTTTTCAGTGATTTGGGTTAATTTACTGCAATTTCTGAGTTATTAGTATTACCCATTGAAGTTCTAGTAATTTTTTACTAGTTCCTTTACTTTAGCTTCTTAAATTAACAGTGGTTGGGTGGCACTCAGCACAGCGTTACACAACCCTATATTCGACAGATGCAAGCATTTCATTTCCAAATTCTCTGAAACCATAGTTAACTGTATATCCCACATGTAGATATATAAATCATAGACTTGATCTGTACATTGCAGCATGTCTAAAGCTTATTTTATAACCTGTCTAGACAAAATTGACAACATTGTATTTAAACTAGTGCATATTGCATTCTATATTTAATAGATGTCATTAGTTCAGGTAATTGAGGCGTTTATGCCAGTAGTCATACGCATACTGATAAGTTTACTTTTTCAGTGTAGATCTATGCTTTTTGAGAGTGACTTCACTCTGGTCAGTGATATGTTATGCTAAGGAACAGTGAAAAACTGCTACTTTTAATCTCTAATAATTCTGTGGCATTAAAGCAGAGAACAGTCATTAGTAATAAAGAAGTTAATCGTTGTACCTGTGTAGATAATGTATGGACCGTTATCAGACCATTAACAGCGTAAAGTGCTCATTTTGTTGAATATAGATAAACATTCCTTTTTTCATAGTTTAAAACCATAAACATGTCATTATAATGCTGCTTAATCTTTGCTAACCTGCAGATTGAGTGAATCAGCAGTCAACTTTTTCTTTAATAGCGTAGTACATTTTTGCATACCTTTATATATTTAAGGATTCAGTTTAGCACATTTACTTGGTGTTTCTGAATTGAATGGATTTCAAAATAAAACCATTAAGTGTTTGCTGTGTCTGTGTAGACAGAATAATTTTATCTTTAGTTATATTTGTTCCCAGTTTCAGCGGTCAAGATGTTTCATTGTGTTAAAAATATATTAGCAGAAAACAATACAGTTAGCTTTGAGACTTATTACCTGTTTCTTTTTCATACATTTACTATAAAAGTGTTAATACCATTTTACCTTGTCTGTGGATAAGGAACGTATTCCCCTGATAGTTTTTTAGGTTTCGTAGACCACTGTACTTGTTCTGTACAAATGCATATTATTTATACTGTGGCTAGAAGGACACCATAATAGAATGCAGTCCTTGTATTTTTCCTTCAAAAGGTCTACAAACTGGTAGTACCTGTTTTGTGAGACATTTCTTTTAAATCTGTCATACAACTTTTTTGGTAACACACTGCTTTCCTTAGACAAGCAGGTACTGCTTGTAAGTCTACTGAAATGTCATGATTTACTGGTACAGTGATCCTTCCCAAAGAAGATAGTAGATCTGTGCAAGGCAATTGCCATAACAGAAGGCTTCTGTGGAGAGGTCACTGAAATAATAATGCTCCATCTTTCATCACGTTGTGCATGGTTGCTGCTGCTTTTACAACTTTGTAAAACACTTGTTTATTTTATTTCACATTTGTTAACTGGGTTAGTCCAAATGAGTTTGCAAACAAACCTGTTTTTAGTGGAGTCCTGAGGGGAAAAGCCCCAGCAAACATAAGTAAAGATAAATTGACAATATACAAATATTAAATAATCATAATGCAAAATGATTGTAAAAAAGAAAAGGTTATTAACTATTTGCATTGCATTGACAGTAAGCAACCAATTTTCAGTGGAGACCCAAGGGGAAAGAGCCCCAACAAACGTAAACAAAGATAAACATACAGGACAAAAACTATTAGAAATAATGCAAATACAAAATTATAGAGAGAAAAACAGAAGAAAAAAATTATGAACATTAAGGGTTGCACTGATAGCAGCGGTCTTGTTTTTTTTTTTTTTTTTTTTTTTTTTTACTACATATGAGAGTAAAAACAAAAATAATTGTTCAAAAGAAGGACCAAATTTATAGACCTTGATAGGAAGTGATGGGGAAAGATAGTGTGGTGTGAATGGGAGGGAGGACTAGAGAGGAGGGGGCTATAGTAGATCTGAGGGTTTAGGAGGTTAATTTAAGAAGAAGTTACTAACCGTGAAAGAAAGTTAGGAGACGCAGCAAGTTATACAGTAGGAAAGACTTAAGACTACGTGTGGTCAAGGGAACTGCATAATTTTAAGCTTAGTAGGTGGGATTTAAGCTCCTTTTTAAAACAAGGAAAGGTTGGATCTAATATGGAGAGGGAGTTTGTTCCAGTTTAGTGAAACAGACTGTAAAGTAGTTTACCAATATTCCTTTTGGGTTTATAAACTGAGAGAAGATGCTACTCCGGAGAGGCCAGGGGAAGAGTAGAGAGTAACAGAGGCGAGAGCAGGGCAGCCAGAGGGGTTGTTGAGTATGGAAAAGGTAGTGTGGAGTTGCGATTGTAGGAGAAGGTGTAGAAATTCCAGCCACTGAAGTTTTAGTGAGAGGCAGTGATGTGAAGAGTGGTTGGTTTAGAATAAATCTGGCAATTTTCTTGTATGTTTGTTACAGTTTCTGCATTGAGGAAGTTTGGATATTGGTAAGAATGGGGGAAGCATATAGAAGATTAGGTAAGAGAAATGCCTGTGCAAGATTGCATTTAGTTTTTTGTTCCTATAAAGTAGTCCACGTTTTTGGTGGGGGGTTTTGATGGCCTGTTGTATGTGCAAGTCAAATTTTAGTCTGTCATCAATTATTACTCCAAGGAGTTTGGTGTGTGAGATGGGAGGTAGTGGTGCCATCTAGAAAGGAAAGAGAAAAGTTGGATTTAAGGTGAGTGTGTCTGAGGTAGGAAGAGAAGGAGTTGAGTTTTTTAGGGTTAAGGATTAGTTGATTGTTTCTGAGACATTTTTCAACAGAGATAAAGGAATTCTGTGTTAGTGTGTGTAGTTCTGAGTTAGTATTGGAGATAAGAGAGTAGAGTTGTCTGCGTATCATATTACAAATGAGAGACCACAGGATGAATGTAGGTTGTTTGTAAAATGTTGAAAAGGAGCGGTCCAAGTGTGGAGCTTTGGGATACTCCTGTTTGAACAGCAAGGAAGGGCGAGAAAGCCTGCTGCCATCTAACAGCTTGATGTCATGTAGTCCTATCTCACCTACATTCTTCACCTGTGGGTTCGGAGCTGAATATCGGCTCCGACTCTGCCTATTTACTAGCTCGAAAGTCTTTGGCTGGGCTAAGATGGTATCCCACAATACAGTGCTCCACATTCCCAGATCTCGTTTGCCGCTTGTAGAGCTCGGACGTGGTCTTGACTTTGCTGTGGCTAAGTATTGCTAAAACCCTTTTTTCCTGTGAAAAATTTTTGCTGATTGTTATTAGCCAAATAGAGTTGCTTCTTAGCTGTTGTTGCTGAGTTAGTGTCTTGTGAGTTGAGAGTTTTCTGTGTTGTGGTATCCCTAACTTCCCTCGGGCTAGGCCCATTTCAGTAAGAGGACATAATCCTCCGTTGTGGTGTTTGACTGTCGTTTGGTGTGTTGTAGTTTAAGTGGAGAACCGTTTTAGTTAGAGGTTCTCCCCTGTGCCTGCTTTGTTTGTTGTGCTTGTGTAGACTTGCAGTTTCTGTGTTAGCGGTTTCCCGCCTTTTGTTAGTAGCGGCTGCTACAGTTGTGGCCTTAGAATGTCTAAGGAGCAGAAAGAGCATAAGCCCTTGGGCTTTAAAAAGTGTACGAAGTGTGCTTATAAGATGTCCATCACAGATGGACACTCGGTCTGTGTTTACTGTCTTGGAGCCATCCACCTTCAGGAGTCTCGCAGTTTCTGCCAAGCTTTTAGTCCTCGGGTGCTCCAAGAGGGGAAAAGCAAATTAATCCTAAAGGGACTGCTAAAACCGTCCTTTGAGGAGGATTTAGGCTCAGCTCCCAGTCGAAGTCTAAATCCTCAAAATCCAAGAAAAGGTCTCCGGCTCCATCTGTTGCTTCGGAGCCACCTTCCAAAGTCACGATTATTGAGTCTGCTTCCTCGGCTCCACCGTCATCGGGGCCGCAGGAGGTAGCTGTGTCTAGTGAGTCAGCTTCCGCTCCGATCGTACTGGAACCAATGCGGAGCCGGTCGCCAAGTTTGAGGCAGTGTTCTCCAGATAGGAGGTCTAGCTCTCCATCCATCTCCTCCAAGTCCTTCAGGCTTTCCGATTTGGATGTAGATAGGGTGGTGCAGAGGCTCCTACAGTCACCGGTGTTGGCCCAACTTTTCTCGGCTCCTACCCAGTCGGCTCCGGAGCTGGCTCCTAAGGTTATTTCTGCTATTCCTCCTCCGAGCGCATCCTTGTCGGAGCCGGTAAGCTCCGCTCCGAGAGACGTTCCTGCGTCATCTCCGATCCCCCAGAGGGGTTTATCGGTGCCCGCATCGGCTCCGACCTTGTCTGCTCCATCCACAGGGTTCGAGACTCGGGTCCTCAGTCGGGCCCGAGGGGGATGTCTCGGAACACCCTTCGGTTCCGAGCCTCCCTCTCGGTGCCTCTGCTGTGGGGACACCAGTCCCGGTCATAGCCTTGGAGGGTGGTCGGTTCTCCGATTCGGGAGGTCCCGCCTTCGAGGCTATGTGGAGCGCGCTGGCTAGGTCAGCTACTTCTCTCGGGTCGGTTCTACCTTCCTCCACAACACCGGTGAGGGCTTCTGACGCCCACCTATCTTTGGACAACAGAGTGCCAGGGCCTAAGGATACCCCCACGAGCGGTGCACTACTTTATGAGGGGCCCTCAGAGCCTATGCCTGAGGAACCCCCCCAGAAGGAAAATGTGCAAGAGGAAGCACATAGACTCCCAGAACGAGTCCCTCACTTCCGATACTGACCTCGACGAATCGGAGGGGTCCCCCAAGTCTTTCTGTGAGGACGTTTTGTTCTCCAATATACTGGAGATCCTGAAACACAGAGGAGACTGGCCCTCCAAAACCCCCTCCGAGGAGGAGTCAGTATTTCTTAAGGCTTTTGGCGCTCAGCCCTCTGTCTCCTGGGTGTCTCCACCCTTCGAGCTCCTTGACCTTATTTGTCGAAGGGTGTGGGAGAGTCCTGACTCAGTGGAGCCTGTTCCTCGACGCCCCAACAAATTTTTGTCCTCTCCCCAAGGAAAAGAATTTTTAACAAAGGGAGTCCTGGTAGATGCTATGGTGGTGGCGGCAGCCACCCAGAAGGAAGTTGCTGAGTCTTCCTCTTTGGTCCATCCTCCTAACAAGAAGTCTAGGACTATGGACTGGTACGGGAAGCATACCCTGTCTTCAGCTACCTTTACCTTGCGGTCGCTGAATTATTTGTCTCATTTCATGCGGCTCCAGAGAGATCTCCTCAAGGAGTTAGGAGATACTCTAGCGGGTAACGTACCTGAGGCGGTGGTCCAGACTGTCAACGCTCAGCTCTCTACCCTCAACTCCATTGCTAACTCATCCATGCG
Source organism: Protopterus annectens (assembly GCF_019279795.1). Classification (NCBI taxonomy): domain Eukaryota; kingdom Metazoa; phylum Chordata; order Ceratodontiformes; family Protopteridae; genus Protopterus; species Protopterus annectens. The sequence goes on along the minus strand of NC_056730.1, from coordinate 706,480,353 downwards.
ACTTATTTCGTATGCAGCCAAGGGAGTGAGTAGGGCGGTTAGCTCAGGAGTGGCCCTTAGGAGGCAAGCCTGGCTATGCCTGTGTCACTTTGTGGAGGCCTTTAAGTCTTCCTTCACTGATGCCCCCTTTGATGGTTCCTCCTTGTTCGGGACCAAAGTGAAAGACACCCTCACCAGGTGCGAGCAAGAGGGAAAGACAGTGTCTGCCGTAGGGGTCTGTTTTTCCCTCTTGTCAAGACCTTATCCCAAGGCTCAGCGAGGAGGAAAGATGTGGTTCAAGAAATCACAAAGGCCTTTTCCTGCCGCACAAGGTGAGACCCCCTCCCGAGGCAGGGAAGGGGGGTTGTATTCAGGGAGATGTCGCCCCAGAGGCAGAGGGGGCCCCCGCAATTCTGGGGACCGAGATTCCTTTCGTGGTTACCCATACTCTCATTCCTGAGGGTGTGCCTGACTGTGCTTTTCTGGAGCCAGTCGGGGGCCGAATTTCCCATTATTCGGAAGCCTGGGTCAACATCACCCAGGACCGATGGGTATTAGGGATAATCGCCGGAGGTTACACCAATCCCATTCTACTCTGCACCCCCTCCCATCAAACGGATCCCAGACGTTCCACCCAGTCAGAGGGATCAAGCAGCATCTGAGGTTTCTCAGCTGCCGGAAAAAGGAGTCATCCAACCAGTCCTCCCAGACCAGATCGGATTCGGGACTTAAGATTATTTTTGGTGCCGAAAAGAACGGGGGACCTGAGACTCATTTTGGATCTCAGCCAACTCAATCTTTATGTACGCAAGTCCAAATTCCAGATGGTCATGCTACAATCGATTCTCCCATTGTTGGGAAAAGATGTATGGATGTGCTCCATCGACCTGAAGGATGCTTACTACCACATCAAAATGGACAGAGCATCCAGATGTCATCTACACTTCCGGCTGGGAGCCAGGCATTTCCAGTTTCGAGCCCTGCCCTTTGGTCTCACCACAGCCCCCAGGGTGTTCACCAAGTGCATGGCAATGGTGACAGCTCACTTCAGATGTCAAGGATTCCAGGTGTTTCTGTACCTGGACGACTGGCTCCTCTCTGCCCCCACCAAGCATCTGCTTCTTCAAAACAGAGATACTACCATCAATCTATGTCACCAGTTAGGCATTACAATAAACTGGAAAAAATCTGCTTTGCTACCCCCACAGCGTGTCTCATTTATAGGAGCAGAGTTGGACACTATTCGATTGAGGGCATTCCTACCACTGGAGAGGATCACGGGGTTACAACAACAGGTTTGTACGATGATGCCTCTGAGACGCGTGAAGGCAAGGCTAGTTCTTCAGTTACTGGGGACAATGGCGTCTACTATCATGATGGTCCCGTTAGTGAGGTTACATATGAGAATCCTGCAATGGCTCCTATTCGCCCAATGGTCCTTTCAAAGACTACCACTATCCCATCCAATCTTAATCACAGGCAGATGCAAGCAGGACCTCAGTTGGTGGCTATGCACCAGCAACTTAAATGTAGGAAAACCGTTTGTACCACCCAACCCGGTAGCCACAGTGACCACGTATGCCTCCCCCAGATAAGGGGGGGGCATTATCTCGGCAGGATGGTCCAAGGCATGTGGCAGGAGCACAAGATAGACTTGCACATAAATGTCCAGGAGATGAGGGCAGTGCTTTTTGCTTTGCAGGCACTTCAGGATGTCCTCCCTCTAGGGACTATTGCAATACACTCAGACAACATGTCAGTAGTGTGGTATCTCAACAAACAAGGAGGAACCCGATCTTACCTTCTGTGCAGGGAGGCCATGAGAGTGTGGAATTGGGCGATAGCTTCCCAACGGTCCTTGGTGGCAACGCACATCCCGGGGAAAACCAATGTGATTGCAGACAAGCTAAGCAGGGCGATGCTCATGCCCTACGAGTGGTCCCTGAACCGCTGGGTGGCAGCATATTCAGCAGATGGGGTCAGCCTTGCTGCGATCTGTTTGCCAGTCCCCTCAATGCAAAATGCAGCAGCTACTTCTCGCTGATCCCCCAACCGGGGGAGTCTCCAAGGGACGCTCTTGCGCACAATTGTCCCTCGGGTCTACTTTATGCTTTCCCTCCATTTCCCCTTATCTCAAGGGTGATTCAGAAAGCGCTATCCTTGGGAAGCAGGTTGATTCTGATCGCGCCACACTGGCCTCATCAAGTATGGTTCCCCTTCCTTCAACCGGACCCTCATCCGGACTTGCTGACACATATGTCGGGACAGTTCCACCCCTCACTGGGGACCCTTCGGCTTACTGCCTGGCTACTCCACTTCCATCCGTAGTCAGATGTCATGATTTTTCTCCAGATGTGGTCCATATTCTTTCGTCCTCCCATAAAAACTGTCCACTACGAAGATAGACTCTAAGCAAGTGGAAAAGGTTCTCGATATGGGCCCAGTCCAAAGGTATTGACCCCTACACAGCCCCCATCGATTCGGTTTTGGAATTTCTGTTTGCTTTGTTCTACCAAGGGTCTGCCTCAGCCACCATCAAAGTTCAGCTGGTGGCTATTTCAAATTTTCATGTAGCTTACGAACCTAGCTTAATGGCGCACAGGCTGTGTAAAGCATTCTTGAAAGGCACTCTTCTGCTTTGTCCCCCTGTATCTCAACCTGTTATGCCTTGGTACCTCATTTTCGTTCTGCAGGCTCTCACTCTCCCACCCTTCGAACCTGCGGCCTTCTGCGACTTAAAAATTCTTACTTGGAAATCTGCCTTTTTAGCTATCGCCTCAGCTAGACGAGTCTCAGAAATCCAGGCCCTATCCGTCAAGCCCCCATATTTGATATTCCATAAAGAGTCTCTCTGAGACCAAATCCATCTTTTCTTCCCAAGGTGGCTTCCTTATCTAATATTAATCAGTCCATTGAACTGCCGGTCTTCTTCCCCAATTTCTCCAACAAGGCAGAGTACCAGTTTCATCTGTTGGATGTTCATAGACAAACTACGCTTTTATCTACATAGGACAAAAGATTGGAGGAAGTCAGACCAGCTCTTCGTTTCGTTTTCAGAGAATCGCTTGGGGTCTGTGGTTTCCAAGGTCACCATCTCTAGGTGGATAGCTGGTTGTGTCTCCTTCATTTATCAGGCAGGGGGAAAGAGTCTGCCCTTTTAAGTCAGAGCACATTCTACAAGAGCTGTTTCCACTTCCACAGCCTTTCAGGCTAGGCTATCGATGGATGATATATGTGCAGCTGCAACGTGGTCGTCTCCTCACATGTTTGTCTCCCATTATAAATTGGATGTGGTGTCCAGGGGCAGATAATCTTTTGGCTCCGCAGTGCTCAGGAGTATTTTCCATTGAGCCACCCAGGAAGTAGGTGCTAGGGACGCTGTCCCACAGGTGAAGAATGTAGGCGAGATAGGACTACATGACATCAGTAAGTTATGTACACACCATAACGTTAGATGTATGTAGTCCATCTCTCCTCAGATTCTTCATTACCCCCCACCACCACCACCGTCCCCCAGGCCTGGAGGATTTGGAGGAACACCATGTCCTTCTTGTATTGCTGAGTCAGTTTGGATAATCTGTGGACCTCTTTGTTAAGGATGTGTGTGTGTTTGGGTGAGGCATCCTGTACTTCTGTTGGCAGCAAACTAGATCTGGGGATGTGGAGCAGTGCATTGTGGGATACCATCTTAGTCCAGCCAATCAAAGACTTTCGAGCTAGTAAATAGGCCTAATAGGGGCCGATATTCGGCTCCGAACCCACAGGTGAAGAATGTGAGGCGAGATGGACTACATACATCTAACGTTATGGTGAGTACATAACTTACTGCATTCTGCCAGTAAGGTAGGAGTGGAACCAGCGAAGAGTAGAAGGAGAGAGGTTTAGGTCTGAGAGTTTAAGGATCGGATGAGAGACTGTCGAAGGCTTTACAGAGATCAAGGAATAGACAGGAGATGAGGTTGTTGTCCCTAGTTTCTGCAACCTTTTGAGTAAAGGATAGTATGGCAGTTGAGGTACTGTGTTTAGGGCGAAAACCATGTTGCGAGAGGGTGAGGAGATTTTCGTGAATGAGAGTGATTGAGTACTTAACTGTTTTCCACCTAAACGCTGATTTTTCCAGCACTTATTGTGATTTAAAAGCTTGTTTTTTTTCACATATTGTACTTATTTGACTGCCTGCACTTTTAAAAAGTTTTGTTTAAATAAATTGTTTAACTGTTGTAGGCTACACACTAAAGTACGATAGCCTTTTCTGATCGCATGTAGTCCTTTAAAGCTGTTTTAAGTGTACTTTTTACTGTTTTTGCCTTATCTTTTCAAAAAAAAAAAAAAAATTCTTGTTTCCCGCCTTTCTAAGCTAGTATAGTCCAGACGTTCTTCGTGTTTCACTGTTGCAGCCATTACATTTGGGTAATCCTGCTGGCAGGTTGCCCTCAGCCGGCCTGAATTCCAAAGTCCTGGGTCCTGCGTCAGCTGCTGCTGCCCCTTCCCTGACGTCAGGTCGTCAGGGGTATAAAAGAAGCAGCCGACGCCATTTTCTTTAGTCTTTCTTGCCGTGCGGTGATAGCATTTCGCAAGTGCCGGTCGGCTGACTCCTGACAATTTTTTCTGAACAAACTTCAGTCCGAAGACTTTCTTCTCCTACTCAAAGCTAAGTACCTCGTTGGGGAAACTTTTTTCTTGCTCCAGTCCGATGTCAGAAAAAGTTAATAATTGTATTTCATGTGGGAAGCAAACACCTCGTAAGGATTTTCATTCTTACTGTATTCCTTGCTTAGGCCCTGACCACGACATAGCTAGTTGTCGGTTTTGTGCTAGATTCAATCAACGTACAATTAAATGAAGGTACGATTTTGCATTTCATTACTTCGGTAGGCATTTTAATTACAAAATGTTGTCTGATACGGTACCGGCTACCGGAGTTCACAAATGACGCAAGGACAAAGACAGGCCTCCGAGGTCCAAATCAGACGATATCGTTCAAGCAGAGCCAGCTTCAGGTTCGGCCGTAGTCAGTGAGGCTCCTTTGCAGCCCCTGTCGTCGGCCATTTTGGAACAGATGGCCAAAACGGACTCCCACGAGGAGCCAACTAGACCTTTGAATATTTCTGTTGCAGGACCTTCGGACAATTTTCCTTCGGATGGGTCCGGAGCCACTGTGCAGGTACCGGCTTCCGAAGGGGTTTTCAGGCCTACTCAGCTTCTAATAAAGGCAAAGACAAAGGCAAAGACTCCTTCCAAATCAAAGACTGCAACACAGGCCTCTTCTGAACCGGCACCCAAGTCACAGAAACAGTTGTTTAAGATGGCGGAGGACTTACTTACTATGATTAGGGGTTCACATCCCCCTCCAGATAAAAGGCCAAGGCAGGATATTTATTATGACTCCTCTGATCAGGCTTCTGTTCAGTTTCTTCTTCTGACCAGGAATATTCTTTCCCTCCTTGTGAGGATTCTGATGCTGAGGAATCCATTCCTTCAGCTTCTCCCCCTGAGGACTTCTCTTTTGGGGAAACTTTGCATGAAATGAGGGAACATTTCCACTGTGAAGGACAGGAGTATTCGGAATCTAAGAAAAGACTAAGGGATTTTCTTCTTCTTCCCCAACATAGACCCCTGGCTATTCCTCCTATTTTGGATATTGTGGATGATGCTTTTTCGGGGGCTAACTTAACCCCTGACTCTCTTCCTCCAGCTCCTGTTAAGCCTGACAGATATTACAGGGTTCCTGATTCCCACCAGTTTTTATACAAGAACCCTACTGCTGACCCTGAAACCATTTCTCAGGGTCCTAAGGGAGTTAAGGCCGCTTCTGCTAAAAACCCATTCCCACTGAGAAGGATTCCAGATCTTTAGAAAGATGGGGCAAAAAAGTGTACTCTTCTGCTGCTTTATCTATTAGGGCTTTAAACTGTCAGTTTCATATGCTGAAATACCAGCAATTTCTCCTGTCTGTTTTGAAGCAAAAGCTAACTTCCATTTCCGCCTGTGCAGATGATAAAGAATTATATGACTTAATGCATGCCACTGAACAAGTTGGGAAGCATGGTTTACACTGTGGATTTGATGCCTTGGAGGCTTTCTGTAGGGCTGCTGCCTCTGGCACAGTAATTAGAAGGCATGCATGGTTAAAGGAAAAAATTTGCCAGATCAAGTAAAAGCTAAGTTACTGGATGCTCCTGTTCAGTATAATGTTTTGTTTGGATCTAAGGCTGAAGAGGTGATTAAAAAGATGGAGGACAAGGCAAAATCCATGCAAACAGTTAAAGATTTCTTACAGGTACAGCCACCCAGATTTAGTAGGAATTGGCCTACTAAGAATTGGTCCTTTCCCAATTCAGACAGGCCTCAAAGGGGTAGATACAGACTCTCCCGAGGACGGCCTCAAACACAAGCCTCTTATAGACCAAGACAGTGGACTGCTTCCACCCCTAGGGGAGGAGAGGACAGGTCGCAAGCTCATAGGAAACAGACTCAATGACTCCCTCTGTTGGGCTGCAGGAACTTCTTGCCTGGAAGCCCCTCTTGAAGGAAAACTTTCTCTTTTTCACCAAAATTGGACTCCTATAACCCAAGACAAGTGGTTTCTGGATGTGGTTTCAAGAGGTTACAAATTCCATTTTCATACCCTACCAAGGCCAAGCAGATGGCCAGATCTTCCAAAGCATCAATGGACAGAGGCCTTAAACCAGGTGGAAGCTCTCTTGGCTATGAAAGCCATAGAACTAGTTCCACTTTCAGAGATGGGACAAGGTTTTTACTCAAGGCTCTTTCTAGTCCCCAGGAAGCAAAATTCATGGAGGCCCATTCTGGATCTGTCAGTCTTGAACACTTTTCTAGAGAGACCAAAATTCAAGATGCTTACTCTACAGCAGCTACTTCCAGTGCTGACCAAAAATGCCTGGATGGTAACTTTAGATTTAAAGGAGGCATATTTACACATTCCCATCAGGCAGGACCGCAGAAAATACCTCAGGTTCAAGGCCGGATCGAGGCACTTTCAATTCTCTGCGCTGCCCTTTGGATTGTCTACTGCGCCCAGGGTCTTCACCAAATGCCTGGCTCCAGTAGTAGCTTATTGCAGACTCAAGGGAATTCAAATTTACCCTTATCTGGACGACTCTCTTATTCTGGCAGACAGCAAGGATGTCTTACTCCAGCAATCTACAGTTTGTTCAGAATCTTCTCAAGTTCCCGGGATTCACTGTAAACATAAAAAAGTCAAATTTGACTCACTCACAACAGATAATTTTTCTGGGCGCTTCTCTAAACACAACAACCCAGATGGCATTTCTGACATACGAAAAACAGTTACAGCTGGCTTCAACTTTCAAAACCTTGGCAACTTTAACTCGGCTATCTGCAAGGAGATTCCTGCAGGCTTTGGGTTACATGGCCTCCTGCATCCTTCTCGTACCATATGCAAGACTACATATGAGGAAAATACAGTGGTACCTAAAAAGTGTATGGTCTCAGCATTGCCACAGTTTAGACATACTGATCTCCGTCCTGCCTAGTCTTCAAAAGGAGTTCCTTTGGTGGTCTAAGGCATGTACTCTAAACAAAGGAAAACCCTTCTGCCTGCCTCCTGCCACTCTGATACTAACCACGGCTGCCTCAGATTATGCCTGGGGAACCCATTTTCTGGGCAACTGTCTGCAAGGCCTTTGGACAAAGGATCAGAAGCACCTGCATATCAATTTAAAGGAAATGTTAGCCGTTCAGAAAGCCCTATTGGCCTTCAGGAATCTTCTACACCCAGGACAACTACTGATACGAACAGACAGCACCACAGTTATGTGGTAAATAAACAAGCAAGGGGGATCTCATTCCTACCCCCTTTGCAGACTAGCCATGGATCTGTGGAACACAGCTCTAGCTTGCAATCTGGACCTTCAAACTCAGTTTCTACCAGGGAAGCAAAACTTTGTGGCAGACAGTCTGAGCAGAAACCTTTTGGACCCACACGAGTGGATGCTGGACACCGAAATATTCAAGATAACAGCAGTCTGGGGATGTCCTCACATAGACGTCTTTGCATCCCACCTCAATCATCAACTACAGATTTTTTGCACCAGGACTTTCCACGAACAAGTTTGGAAAGTGGATGCACTATCATTCAGTTGGAGAAACCTCTCGGGATACGCCTTTCTGCCTCTACCTCTTCTTCCACGGGTATTATTAAAGATCAAACAAGACAAGCTCAAGATGATAATCTTGCTGGCCCCAAATTGGCCTCAACAGTTTTGGTACCCAACTCTGAAAAACCTTTGTCTGGAGCCCCCTTTGATTTTACCACAGTCTCCGAACCTTCTGTCCCAACACCAGGGTCAGTTTCTATACTCCCATGTCAGAACTCTCAGCCTGGCGGCCTGGTTAATCCAGGATCTTTGATTCATTCTCTCCTACCCAAGCAGGTTATGGATGTCATTTTAGAAGCTAGACGTCCTAGCATTAGAAAATCTTATGCAGGAAAATGGAAAAGATTTTGTTCCTGGATGCAGGCTCAGGATTCTGATCCTCTTCTTCCAAACATTCCTTTGATTTTACTTTACCTGACAGACCTCTTACATAAGGGTCTCTCTCTCTCTCCCATTAAGATACATGCCTCTGCTATTTCTGCTCATTATAATACAGACCCTCCAATCTTTTCCCACCAGCTCATGAGACAGTTTCTCAGAGGAGCTAAGAACTTATGGCCCCCTAGATCTCCTCCCATTCCTGCTTGGGATCTTAACTATGTTTTGGAAAAACTCACCTTACCTCCTTTTGAGCCTGCTGCCACTTCTGACATCAAGTTTTTATCTTGGAAAACAGCCATCCTGTTCGCTCTGACCTCTGCCAGGAGAGGTTCAGAGTTGCAAGCTCTTATGGCTGTGGAACCTTATATTATTTTTCATCAAGACAGGGTGTCTTTAAGGAATAATCCTACTTTCATGCCTAAGGTGGTTTCCAAAGTGGCTTTAAATCAAACTATTCACTTGCCAACTTTTTTCCCACTCCTCAAAATAAAGGGGAAAGGATCTTACATTCCTTGGATGTACACAGACAACTACGTTTTTACCTGGACAGAACCAAGGACATGGAAATCAGAGCAATTGTTTGTTTCTTATGCTTCAAGTTCCCAAGGTAAAGCCATTTCAAAACAGACCATTTCTAAATGGATTGCTCATGGAATCAGATTTTGCTATTCACACCATGGAAAGCAAATCCCAGGGAGTATAAGGACTCATTCCACCAGAGCTGCTGCCACTTCCGCTGCGTTCCTCAGGGGAGTTCCTACCAAAGACATTTTGGAAGCTGCAACTTGGAGTTCAGTGCATAGTTTTTCAAAGCACTACACTCTACCTCTCTACTCTAAGCCTAGGGCAGGCTTTGCTTCTGCAGTCTTGCAGGGCCTTTTAGCCGCCCCTTCTTCTTTATGACCACCTCCCTTTCATTCTGCTTTGGGATTCTACCCTACAGTCATGACTGCAACAGTGAAACACGATGAACATAGTACAGTTGTGTACACTTACCCTCCTGTCCCCTCTTATTTTTACTTTTCTGTGGTTCCTTTTTTCACCATTCTTCTGAGGTGTATTTACAAACGGTATGGGACCTTATTCATTTTGGGACTCCTGACATCTGGGGCAAGAAAAACTGGAGAACATGGCGTCGGCTGTCAGCTTTGTACTCCTGGCGCTCTGACGTCAGGGAGCATGGCTGAGCAGCCGACGCTGGACCCAGACTTTGGGATTCTGGCCGACCGAGGACTGCCTGCCGGCAGGGGAGAACCCTACAGTCATGACTGCAACAGTGAAGACACTCAAACATCTACATTTATGGTAAGTGTACACAACTGTACTTTCGCAAGTGCCGGTCGGCCGACTCCTGAGATTTTCGTGTTCAAAATTCAGATCCGAAGTCTTCTATAAAGCTAAGTACCCCATTGAGGAAACTTTTTTCTTGCTCCAGACCGATGATAGAAAAAGTTAATAATTGTATTTCTTGTGGGAAGCAAATAGCTCATAAGGACTTTCATTCTTACTGTATTCCTTGCCTAGGCCCTGACCATAACGTTTCAGGTTGTCGGTTTTGTGTTAGATTTAACCAACTCACTATTAAGCGTCTGTATGATTTTGCATTAAACTATTTTGGACGCTGGTTTAACTATCCAGAAATGTCGGCTAGCCATCCAACTATTGGAGTTCACAAAAAACGCAAAGAAAAAGATAGACAACCGAGGCCCAAAACCGACGACGAAGCTTCTTCTAAGCCAGTCGCCGGTTTGCCGGTTCTCGGGTGCTTTCACAGCCCCTGACATCCGCTACGTTAGAGTCGTAGGCTGCTACCGACTCCCACGTGGAGTCTGCTATGCCGCTGGAAACTCAAGGTATTGGAGCCCCGGACGCTATTCCTTCAGATGGGTCTGGAGCCGCTGAGCAGGCACCGGCTTCTGAGGGTGTTATCAGACCTAAACATCTATACATTAAACCGACTTCAAAGGCAAAGACTAAAGCACCTTCAAAGGCAAAGAAACAAACTCTAGAGCTACGTGGACAAGCCTCCATGCCCAAAAAGCAGATGCTCAAAATGGCCGAAGACTTGATTACCTTGATCAGGGGTTCCCATCCCCCTCCTGATAAGAGGCCTAGGCAAGAGACTGACTATGAATCTTCAGATCAGGTTTCCATTTCTTCCGATTCCTCTTCTGATCAGGAATATTCCCCCCCGTATGAGGATTCTGATGATGAAGAATCTATCTTTTCAGCTTCTCCTTCAGAGGACTATTCTTTTGGGGAAACCTTACATACCATGAGGGAGCATTTCCACTGGGAGAGCCAAGATTTTTCAGTTTCTAAAAAGAGGCTCAGGGATTTCCTTTTACTATCTCAACACAAGCCACTAGCCATCCCACCTGTGTTAGACATTGTAGATGTGTTTTCGGAGTCTAGCCTTACCCTGACTCCTTACCTCCAGCTCCTGTTAAGCCTGACAGATATTACAGGGTTCCTGACTCTCATAAATTCCTTTTTAAAGACCCTGCTGCAGACCAAGAAACTATTCCTCTGGGTCCCAAAGGAGTTAAGGCTTCCGCTGCAAAAAACCCTACCCCCTCTGACAGATTCTAGGGCACTGGATAGATGGGGAAAAAAAGGTTTACACATCTGCTACCTTGGCTGTAAGGGCCTTAAACTGTCTGTTTCATATGCTCAAATATCAGCAACATGTCATGGCATTGCTTAAACAGAAAATGTTGTTAAACTCTGAATGTGCAGAAATCAAGGAAATGCAGGATTTATTGCATGCAGTTGAACAAGTTGGAAAGCATACTTTGCAATGTGGTTTTGATTCTTTAGAGGCCTCCTGCATGGCCGCAGTTACAGGTTCTGTAATTAGGAGGCATGCTTGGTTAAAGGAACAAAATCTGCCTGATCATGTTAAAGTTAAATTATTAGATGCACCTTTACAGCATGGTACTTTGTTTGGTGTTAAGACATGAGAGGTGTTAAAGAAAATGGAGGATAAAGCTAAATCTAGGCAAACGGTCAAAGATTTTTTACAAGTACAGCCACCTAGGTTTAGTAGACACTGACCAACTGAGAATTGGTCCTTTCCTGTGTCAGACAGACCTCAAAGGGGCAGATCCAGACGCCCTAGAGGGAGATCCCAGGCGCAAGGTTCATTCCGCTCAAAGCAATGGGGGGGGGCTTCTACCTCCAAAGTTGGAGAAGACAAATCACAACCATACAGGAAACAGTCCCAATGACTTCCCCCTGCCTGCACCAAGCACTTATCTCCTGGCAGCACCCTTAGAGGGGAAAATTAGCACTTTTTTTCTCAAAATTGGCACATTATAACCCAGGACAAGTGGGTCCTAAATATTCTGTCACAAGGCTACAAGTTCCATTTCCATACCTTGCCAAAGGCAGACAGATGGCCAGATCTGCCAAAAAATCAATGGGCAGAGGCACAAAAACAAGTCTCATCCCTCATGAACATGGGTTCCATTCAACAAGTACCAGAGCAAGAGCAGGGACAAGGATTTTACTCAAGACTGTTCTTGGTACCCAAAAAGGACAAGGTCTGGGGGCCAATACTGGCGCTATCTATTTTGAACACATTCCTGGATATACCAAAATTCAAGATGTTGACTTTGCGGCAGCTTCTACCCATGCTGGGCAAGAACGCTTGGCTAGTGACTTTAGACCTAAAAGAGGCATTACCTGCATGTTCCAATCAGACAAATATGCAGAAGATACCTCAGATTCAAGGCTGGCTCAATGTATTACCAATTCTCTTTACTGCCTTTTGGCTTGTGTACTGTGCCCAGGGTCTTTACAAAGTGCCTGTCACCAGTAATTGCATTCTGCAGACAAAGAGGAATACAGATATATCCTTACTTGGACAACTGTCTAATTCAAGCAGAGAACATGGATATTCTTTTACCGTATCTGGCGTTTGTGAAAAGACTTCTAACATGCTTAGGGTACACAGTCACCGAAAAGAAATCAAAACAAATACCGTCTCAAGAGATAATATTCCTGGGTGCAAGCTTAAATACAACTGCCCAGATGGCTTATCTCACGCTAGACAAAGGCAACTGACGATTTCAAAATGTTGGCAACAAAGGCCCAGTTATCTGCAAGAAAAATTCTGCAGGCTTTGGGCTTCATGGCATGCTGCATCCTACTAATTCCATATGCAAGACTGCATATGAGGAAACTTCAGTGCTACCTAAAAAGTGTTTGCACTCAACATTGCCACAGCCTGGAAACTATGATTACTCTCATTCCCTGCCTGCAACAGGAGTTTCAATGGTGGGCAAAGGCTTGTCACCAAAACAAGGGACAGCCATTCACATTACCCCCAGCCAGGCAGACACTAACAACGGATGCATCAGATTATGCCTGGGGGGCCCACATGGCAGGAAGATGCTTTCAGGGCACATGGACCTCAAACCAAATGCATCTACATATCAATCAAAAAGAGATGCTAGCAGTTCAAAATGCCCTTACAGCCTTCAAGGACCTACTTCATCCAGGACAACTACTGATAAAGACAGACAGCACCACGGTCATGTGGTATATAAACAAGCAGGGGGGCACACATTCTTACCCCCTTTGCAGACTAGCTATGATTTTGTGGGACACAGCATTGACTTACCAAGTACATCTGCAGGCACAATTCCTGCCAGGAAGGAAAAATACTCTGGCAGACGAACTAAGCAGAAACCTCATGGATCCCCCCCAAGTGGCACCTGGAACCACAAGTCTTCAGCATGATAACAAGGAAATGGGGATGCCCGGACATAGATCTATTTGCCTCCCCTCACAACTACCAACTAAAAAGATTCTGCACAAGAATTTATCACAGACAAGCATGGGAAGTGGACACCCTATCTTTCATCTGGAAAAACCTATCAGTATATGCATTTCACCCTCTGCCTCTCCTCCCCAAGGTACTCCTAAAGGTCAGACAGGAGAAGCCAAAGATGAATACTGATTGCACCAGACTGGCCCCATCAGTACTGGTATCCAGTACTAAGGAGCTTGTCTCAATGCCCGGCTTGGACCTTACCTCAAGTGCCTCATCTACTGTCCCAGCAAAACAGTCAGATCTTGCACGACCAACTCAGAACTTTAAACCTGACAGCATGGCGAATAATGTAGTCATACAAAACACACCTCTCAGTAAAGCTGTGATGGATGTCATTTTGGAAGCCAGAAGGCCTAGTACTAGAAAATCTTATGCTGGCAAATGGAAGAGATTCTGTGCTTGGAACCAGGCACAAGGAACTGATACAACTGTGCCAAATATTCCTCAGACTTTGCAATACTTAACTGAGATGCTGGACAAAGGCCTATCTTTTTCATCTATTAAAATTCATGCCTCTGCCATTTCGGCTCATTGCAATGTGGAGCCACCAATCTTTTCTCATCCCTTATTAAAGCAGTACCTCAGAGGAGCCAGAAATTTAAGACCTCCAAGGAGATCACCAATGCCTGCATGGGACCTCAACTATGTCTTGGAAAAACTCACCCTGCCTCCTTTTGAGCCAGCTGCTACTGCTGATATAAAGTTTTTATCTTGGAAAACAGCTCTGCTCCTAGCAATAACATCTGCAATACGAGTCGCAGAGCTACAGGCACTCACGGCTGTGGAACCTTTCATCATTTTTATCCAGACAGGGTCTCTGAGGACAAACCCAACATTTACGCCTAAGGTGGTGTAAAGTGTGGCTCTCAACCAAACTATTCACCTGCCAACCTTTTATCCAAATCCACAGAACAAGGGGGAGAGAATTCTGCATTCTTTGGATGTACACAGACAGCTTAGATTCTACTTGGACAGAACCAAAGTTTTCAGAAAGACAGAGCAATTACTAGTGACATGCTGCAGGATCACAAGGAAAGGCTATCTCAAAGCGGACTATTTCAAAGTGGATAGGCCACTGCGTTAGTTTCTGGTATGTACACCATGGCAAGCCAGTACCTAAGGGCATTAGGCCACACTCAACCAGAGCTGCAGCCACTTCAGCAGTCTTTCTCAGGGGAGTACCTACCAAGGACATTTTAGAGGCTGCTACTTGGAGTTCAGTGCACACCTTTACAAAGCACTATCATCTGCCATTCTACTCTAAATCCAGGGCAGGCTTGCCACTGCAGTTCTGCAGGGCCTCATCGCCGCTCCTAATGCTGTTTAACTCCAGCCTCCCATCCTTAGCTGTGGGACTCTACCCAAATGTAATGAATGCAAGAGTGAAACACGAAGAACATAGTACAGTCGTGTACACTTACCATAAATGTAGATGTTAGTGGTGTATTTGCTTGTAGATGAAGGTAAATTTTATATTGGTGCATGTAATTATACATATACAAATTTTGGCAACCCTTTTGGGGGGGCACCTGACATCTGGGGCAAGAAAAACTAAAGAAAATGGCGTTGGCTGCTTCCTTTATGCCCCTGACGACCTGACGTCAGGGAAGGGGCGACAGCAGCTGACGCAGGACCCAGGACTTTGTAATTCAGGCCGGTTGAGGGCAACCTGCCAGCAGGATTACCCAAATGTAATGACTGCAACAGTGAATACACTCGAACATGTACATATATGGTAATTGTACACAACTGTACTTTTTCAGGCTAGTGCTGAATTCAGGGCTGCGTTACATGTTTTTGAGTTGCCCATACCTTACTTGGATAGAGGGAAGATGTCCTTCAAGGATGCATCTGCAGTCATAACATATGGGTTGTCCTGCCTCAGGCAGCCCTTCGGTCGGCCGGATTCCAAAGTCTGGGTCTGGCCTCGGCTGATGTCGCACTCTCCCCGACGTCAGAGCTTCTGGGGTATAAAGGCATCAGCCGACGCCATTTTCCCCAGTCTTTCTTGCCGCGCGGTGCCTGAAGCAGAAGCTGTTCGCAAGTGCCAGTCGGTCAGATCCAGAGATTTCAGCTACCGAAGACTTCGAAAAAGCTAAGTACCCCGTTGGGGACTCTTTCTTGCCTCAGCCGATGTCAGACAAAGTAAATAATTGTTTAACCTGTGGGTAACAAATACCTCATAAGGATTTCCACTCTTACTGCCTTCCTTGCTTAGGCCCAGACCACGACGTATCAGCTTGTTTAGCCTGTGCCTCCTTCAACCGACGGACTCTTAGACGTCGGGCGGAGTTTGCAGAGGAGTTTTTTGGTACCGATTTTGCTTATAAAATGCCGTCGGAGACTCCGACTACACATATGGTCAAAAAACGCAAGAAAAAGGACCGACACTCACGGCCCGCGGTTTCGGCTGAAACCACGGCTAGGCCTACCGCAAGTGTCTCGGTTTCGGCTGAAACAGAGTCCACGGCTATTCCTACTACCGAAACCATACCTCCGACCACCGAGGCCAGAGAGGCCCCGGCTGAGTCGGCTTCAGAACTCCCTACCGAAGCTAGTGTTCAGGATTTGTCCGACACCATACCTTTGGACATTACTACTCCTGCACGTGGGGCAGCTAGGCCCCCAGCTTCTATTTCTATTAAGGCCTTCTCCAGGGCTAGAGCTGCCAAACTTTCAAAAGCTATGCCTGCCAAATCTACATCCCAGAGGCCTTCCTCTAGTTCTCAGATCCTCAGTCTTGCTGAGGACCTTATCTCCTTAATTAGGGGTTCCCAACCTCACCCAGACAGGGCCTCCCATCCTCCTCCAGACAAAAGGCCCAGGACTGACCCCTCTGAACCACACTCCTCAGATTACTCCACGGATGGATCTGATTTGTCAGACCATCAGGAAGGGGCCTACTCGCCTTATGAGGATTCAGATGCAAAAGAATCTATCCCTTCAGCCTCCCTCCCTGAAGAATTTTCCTTTGGGGAGACTTTACACTACATGAGAGAACACTTTCAATGGCAGGGGCAGGATTTCTCTGATTCTAGAAAAAGATTAAGGACCTTTCTGCATTTGCCCCAGCATAGGCCCTTAGCTATACCTCCGGTTCTAACTGTAATTGATGATGTGTACAATGATGTCAGTGCTACACCTGATTCTCTTCCTCCGGCCCCCGCCAAACCTGACCGATATTACAGGGTCCCGGATTCTCACTTCCACCTGTATAAAGCCCATGCTGCAGACCCAGAAACCATTTCTCAGGGCCCTAAAGGGGTTGCAGCCGCTACTGACAAAAATCCCCTACCCTCTGAAAGAGAGTCTAGAGCATTAGAGAGATGGGGATAAAAGGTTTACACATCTGCTACTCTTTCTGCCAGGGCATTAAACTGTCAATTCCATATGATACAGTACCAAGAATTTTTGTTAGATCAGCTAAATAAGAAACTTTCTTCACCTGACCCCTTAGACCGTAAATCCCTTCAGGATTTGGTACACAACTCACAGCAGGTCAGTAATCATTTCTTAAAATGTGGCTATGATGCACTGGAGGCTTCATTTAGATCAGCTATGACTGGGGCAGTAATTCGTAGGCATACCTGGCTGAAGGAGCAATCTTTGCCAGACCAGGTCAAGGCTAAACTCCTCGATGCTCCAATGGAGAAACAGCATTTATTTGGCTCCCCTGCACAGGAGATTCTAAAGAAGGTTGAAGAAAAAGCAAAATCTGTGCAAACAGTTAAAGATTTCCTGCAAGTTCAACCTCCGAGGTTCAGTAGAAACTGGCCTACAAAGAATTGGTCCTTTCTAGATTCCTCCAGAGCATAGAGAGGCAGAAACAGGCGCCCTAGAGGCAGAGGTCAATCCAAGGGCCCCTACAGAGGCCGTCAGTGGCAGCCTGCCAACCAGAGGAGTAGTGCAACAGCTACAACTACTACCACTACTACAGGACAGACACAATGACTTGACTCTTAATTCCGCCCACCAGGGATCAACTGGAAGCACCCTTGGGCGGAAAGCTAGCTTTATTCTCAAAAAACTGGCATTGCATTACAAAGGATACATGGACATTGCAAGTAATAGACAAAGGATACAGGTTTCATTTCCATACTTTGCCAAAAAGAGGCGGAATGCCAAACCTTCCACCAAACCAGAAGGCAGAGGCTTTAAGACAAATCAGCAAATTACTTCAGATGAAAGCTATAGAAAGGGTACCATCTACAGAACAAGGCCAAGGATTTTACTCCAGACTATTCCTTGTGCCAAGAAAAGAAAACCAATGGAGGCCTATACTCAACCTGTCCGCACTGAACACTTATCTCATTGTGCCAAAATTCAAAATGCTGACCCTACAGCAACTTCTTCCCATGTTGGGCAAGGAGTCTTGGCTGGTGACTCTAGATCTCAAGGAGGCATACCTGCACGTCCCTATCCGACCAGATTGCAGAAGGCACCTCAGATTTCTTGCAGGATCAGAGCATTATCAATTCTCAGCATTGCCCTTTGGCTTATCTACTGCGCCCAGAGTATTCACGAAATGCCTGGCATCAGTAATTGCACACTGCAGACTTCAGGCAATTCAAATTTTTTCCATACCTGGACGACTGCCTAATACAAGCGGACAAGAAGAAATTGTTAAAGGACTTGGCCTATGCCATACACCTGCTACAGACCTTGGGATACACAGTCAACATCCAAAAGTCAAGACTAGTACCATCCCAAAGGATAACTTTTTTGGGTGCGGATCTGGACACAATCACCCAGATGGCTTTTCTCACAGAAGAAAAACAAAAGCAACTTCCAGATTACTTCATGATGCTGACAAGACAAACTCAGCTTACTGCAAGGAAAGTCCTGTAGGCCCTGGGTTACATGGCATCCTGCATAATTTTAATCCCACATGCCAGGTTGCATATGAGGAAATTACAATGGTACCTGAGGAATGTATGGTCTCAACACAGTCAGTCTAGAAACCATGATACCAATCATTCCATGCCTTCAAAAGGAATTCCTATGGTGGGCTCAGGCCTGCCAGTCCAACAGAGGGTTGCTTTTCAACAAACCAAAAACAAGGCAAACCATCACCACGGACGCCTCAGACCGAGGATGGGGAGCACACATGGAGGACAAACGTATCCAAGGCCTACGGCCTCAAGGGCAGCTAAACTTGCACATAAACCAAAAAGAAATGCTGGCAGTGAGGCATGCAATCGAGGCATTCAGACCCTTCCTCCAACAAGGACATCTGTTAATAAGGACAGACAACACCACGGTCATGTGGTACATAAACAGGGGGGCACACATTCCTACCCTCTATGCCGGATGGCTATGAATCTGTGGAACCTATGCCTGAATCTCAATATCCAGCTGCAGGCCAAATTCGTACTAGGAAAAGAAAGTACACTAGCAGACAGCTTAAGCAGAACTACCATGGATGCACACGAATGGATGCTGCACCCAGGCATCTTCAAACTTATAACAAAGACATGGGGAATGCCAGAGATAGATCTGTTCGCTCCCCACTCAACCACCAACTGAAGACATTCTGCTCAAGGACGTACCACCCACGAGCATGGAGGGTGGACTCTTTCAGCTGGAATGCCCTAACAGTCTATGCCTTTCCACCTCTCCCATTGATGTACAAGGTTCTACTGAAGATCAGGGAGGAACAGCCAAAAGTGATTCTAATAGCTCCGGACTGGCCAAGACAACACTGATGCCCACTATTGAGAAGCATGTCTCAGGCAAACTCATGGCCTCTTCCTCAATGGCCTCTTCTTCTAACGCAGAACAATTTCAAAACCCTGCATCCCAACTTGAAAACATTACAGCTAACTGCCTGGAAAATTCCTTAAAACCCAACCAAACTGTTTTATCTCAGAGGGTGAAGGACATTATCCTGGAGGCTCGCAGACCTTCCACAAGGAAGACATACTCAGCTAAATGGAAGAGATATCTTATTTGGAGCACATCAAAGGGCACAGATGTCACAGTGGCAAACCTAGCACACATTCTTGAATACTTAGCAGAATTGTTCCACAATGGCCTGTCTTATTCTTCCATTAAGATTCATGCTTCAGCAATTTCAGCAGAATACAATATGGATCCACCTATCTTCTCACACCCTCTTCTCAGGCAATTTTTGAGAGGGATCAAAAATGTTAAATTTCCAAGAAGACCCCCTCTACCTGCATGGGATCTCAATTTTGTGCTGGAAAAACTGACTCTGCCTCCCTTTGAACCAGCAGCATCAGCAGACCTACAGTTCCTATCTTGGAAAACTGCTTTCCTTCTGGCAATCACTTCAGCAAGAAGAGTATCTGAGTTACAGGCATTAATGGCAGTGCAACCTTTTCTTATTTTTCACCAGGATAGAGTGTCACTAAGAACCAATCCGACTTTCATGCCAAAGGTGGTATATAGGGTATCCTTGAACCAAGCTATTCACTTGCCAACGTTCTTCCCTAACCCACAGAACAAAGGGGAAAAACTTTTGCACACCTTGGATATACACAGACAACTACGCTACTATTTGGACAGAAAAAAACTAGCAGAAAAACTGACCAACTTTTTGTAGCATATGCAACAGGGGTGCAAGGAAGAGCAATTTCCAAACAGACAATTTCTAAATGGATAGGAAATTGCATTCGCTTTTGTTACTCCTTTCATGGAAAGACAGTTCCTGAAAATATCAGGCCTCACTCCACAAGGGCCACAGCCACCACTACAGCTTTCCTACGGGGGGTGACTACCAAGGACATTTTAGAAGCTGCTACTTGGAGCTCCGTGCATACATTTGCCAAGCATTACAATCTACCTTTATATTCCAGATCCCGAGCAGGGTTTGCAACTGCAGTACTACAGGGGATCTTAACTACACCATCCTTCTCTTAGTATCCCCTCCCCCAGATTGGCTATGGTATTCTACCCATATGTTATGACTGCAGATGCATCCTTGAAGGACATAGTACAGTTTTGTACCTACCATAAATGTAGATGTCTGATAGGTATGCATCTGCAGTCAGGATTACCCACCCTCCTTCCCCTCTGTGGTATTCCTAGGGTGCTTACCCCTCTTTCAGCTAGCTGGGGGAATCTATTATGGTGTATTTGTTTGTTTATACATGTATATAATTTGCAAATGTTTGGAACTTTTCAGCATTTATCCAAATTTAGCCTTCCTAGAGGGCACCTGGCATCTGGGGCAAGAAAAACTGAGGAAAATGGCGTCGGCTGATGCCTTTATACCCCAGAAGCTCTGACGTCGGGGAGAGTGCGACATCAGCCGAGGCCAGACCCAGACTTTGGAATCCGGCCGACCGAAGGGCTGCCTGAGGCAGGACAACCCATATGTTATGACTGCAGATGCATACCTATCGGACATCTACATTTATGGTAGGTACAAAACTGTACTTTCTCTGTTCACTTGTGAGAGAGGGGAACTTTGAGCAACCATCTGTTCCTGGAGGAGTGGTTCCAGCCCAGAAGTTAGTAGTTTAAAAATCGCATTTACACGGTTTTGTGCGCCGAGCAGCACTGTTTAGCTAGGGTTAAATTATTCCCGGCTCCACTAAGTCTCCTCTTCAGTTTTTCACTTGAAACTAGTCTAATTCTCAACCTAAGCACTCAAAAAGCATCCTACAGTCCAGCACTTGCTCAGACCTATTAGCAAGCACTAATATACCCCGACACTTGACTGCCCATCAGGGCAAGGCTCTTTATCCACCCCTCACCAACCAAGCGACTAAGCAGCTCACCCTACTATTCAGGCATGACAAAAGGGCAACTTCAGGTTTACTCTCCAGTCCAGCTGGTCATTCTGGGTATCCTGAGGCAATGTTGCAACTGCCTCATGTACACAGACAGCCCTCTTCTCCTACCACAAAACACTAACATATGCGAGAGATGCAACTATACAGCCAAACTGGAGACCTAGGTCTCTCCACCCAAGACTGGAACAGACAGTCATGAGGAGAAGATTAACACTTGCACCACACCTCTAGCCTCACACAGACCTACTAAACCAGCACTGGCAAAAAATACGCAGTCATACTCGGAGGCTCTAAATAAAAACCTGCAAAAGCATCAGAGAGCTCCAAAGCAGACACCCACAAACCTGCACCTCTCGTCACAAACCAGATGACACATAAAACACAAAATCAATATGCCGCACAATCACAGCCCTTAAGGCAAAATAACATACCTAACACACTAGTAATAGGTGACTCAATAGTCAGGCACACTGACGCCCCACTCACTGTGCTGGACAAGGAGAAGGTTACAGTTAGCTGCCTATTGGGAGCCAGAATCCACCACATAACACAAGCGCTCAGATCACTCCAGAACAAGTACAAATATGACTCTTTCATTGTTCATGTTGGTGTGAATGACCTGAAATGTACCTCCCTGGACTACATGAAAAGAGACATGGAAGAGCTCACTGATCATGTAGCCCAGGCAGGTATGACCCTGACCCTGAGTAGCATCCTGCCCTCACCAAGAATGATAGCTCAGTATAAAGAAAAAATGATCAATTTCAACAATTGACTAAGCTTCTGGTGTCATTCAAAGGGGATCCAGTGTCTGTCAGCCTGGGATGACATGCTCGACAAGCCACGTTGCTTTGCAAGAGATGTCTTGCACCTGTCACCCCTTGGCTTTCGAATACTGGTCAAGGCTCTTGCTGTCCCCTTAGTGCCTTTTTTAGGCAAGGCTTAAAATTCAAACCCACCACCATAAACAGCACATGTAAAAAAAAAAAAAAAAAAAAAAAACGAGGGTTATGCTACTCAATGCCAGGAGTTTAAATCTCAAAATGCATGCGCTCGAAGCACTCCTAAGTATGGAGAACGTTGCCATCGGTGCAGTAACTGAAACCTGGTTCAAGGCTCCAGAGAGCACTCCAGCACTACTGGGCTCCAACTCGTACCACACATTTCGGCCACAGAACACGGACCGAAACACAAAAGGAAGGGTTGTATCCATATTCATCAAGGATACTCACTCCTCCAGGTTAGTGGTGCAGCATGATACCTCTGAGCATCCATGTGCAACTAACATCGGGCAAATCTGCAATGCAAATTGTGGCCTGCTACAGATCGCCCTCCATGACCCAGGACCCACCACTCCGCCTTTCTGGAGACACTGGAAAACATGAAGGTCCTACTGAACACTCTGATATTGGGCGATTTCAATTACCCTGCCATGAACTAAGAAAATTACTTGAGTGCAAACTCCCACCCTCAGCATTTCCTGGAATTTGTCAACTCAAATACCCTGGATCAGCTGGTAAACTCCCCTACCAGAGGCCACAACATATTTGACCTGGTCATCACCAACATGGGCGACAGATGTTCTGTACCGGAGGTCAACCCGTCACTGGTTAGATCAGACCATAAGCCAATCACCCTGGATGTCCACACCCCACCACCACCCCCAACCAAGGAAACCACAGTGAAAAACTTTTCTAAAGCAAACTTCACCTTACTTAAGGCAGAGGTGGTAAGTTTCACAGCCCCCACGCTAAAGGATAACACTGCCCAAGATGCAGAATCCTTTACAATTGCACTGTGAGCACCTACAAGGATGCATGGATCGTGCCATCCCTAGCAAGACCAAGATTCTCTCCCCTAAGAGAAGAAAACCAGTCTGGTGGACCCCTGACATAAACAGGTTATACAACAGGAGGAGGAAACTGGTTCAGAAAAAAATCAAATCCCAAGAAGGAAAGACATCCCTGATCAGTATCTAAGGTCCCTCATAAAATCCTCCAAGGCTAACTTCGAAAGAAAAATAGCCAAGCCTTCTTTAGCTCTGTCAATAATTTAAGTGGCAACTCGCAGATATGCTCTGAACTAGTGCAAAATAGCACAAAATATACTGAACCTACTGATATTGCCAACATCCTGGCAGATAAATTCAGTGCAAACTTCACCTCCCTCTCACCTTCAAAAGGACCCACAACAATACCGGAAAAGTGTAGTGTCCCGGAAATCACAGAAGCACAGGTGAAAACAGCCCTTTCAAAAGCCAAAAACACAGCATTAGTGGGGCCAGATGGTGTCCCAGGCTGCTTCTTGCACGAACTACAGAACGAACTAACCCCCCCCCCACCTTCAGCCTCTCCACAGGCTACGTGCCCATAGAATGGTGCACAACAACAGTTATTCCGCTCCACAAAGGAGGGGCCACAACTGACCCTGGTAACTATCGCCCCATAAGCCTGACTAGCCTGGTCTGCAAGGCTATGGCGCGCATCATGGAACTCATTAACAAAAACATTGGGAACCTCCAAACACTTGACCCGACCCAATTCAGCTTTGTTAAGGGCAGATCATGCCTACTAAACCTGGTCGACTTCTTCGAGACAGTCACCAAGGCCATAGATGAGGGAAAGGTGGTTCACACAGCTACCTTGATCTCGCAAAGGCGTTCAACACCATTCCTCACTCGGGTATTATAGAAAAACTCACCAGCCTGAACATAAAACCCTACGTCACAAGATGGGCTGCCAACTGGCTTACAGACAGAACTCACACGGTGAGAATAGCGGGCTGCAGGTCCGACTCTAAACCAGTCACAAGTGGTGTCCTGCAAGGCTCTGTTCAGGGACCCCTATTGTTCGGCATATATTTCTCAGAAGTACAGGCAAACACAGGAGGACTATGGCTAACCAAGTTCGCCGATGACTGCAAACAAGGAGCCATAATGGACTCTCTGGCTGACACGGACATCCTTCAAAAAGGCTTTACTGAGACAGACACTTGGTGTCAAAGTCATGGCCTCAAGCTAAATGCCAAAAAAATGCATAGTCATCCTCTTCGGGAAAAACAAAACGCCTACGAATTGCCACACAGGCTGCAGCCCCCTTAATACAGAAGAGGTATTAAGAAATCTGGGGCTCCAGGTAGATAGTAATCTCTCCTTTGATAATCATATTGCCAAAATAGTTAGGAATTCCTTCTATGTGGCCCATATAATTACTAAGGGGTTCGCATCTAGAGGTTATAGTACCCCTCTACTCGTCACTCATCAGACCCATCATAGAGTACAATGCCCCAATTGGGAATGTACCTCACACGACACTTCCAACAGTTGGAAAGACCACAAAAGCACCTCTCCAAGAGGATTACTGGCCTCAAACATATGTCCTATGCAGCCCAACTGAAAAAACTCCAGCTGTACTCAGTGGCTTATCTCTTACTCAGAGGTGATCTCTGCCTGACTTACAAAGCCATGTCCAACTCAGAATTGATGGACATGCTGCACATAAAAAAATCCAAGTCACTGCGAGCCACGCGCTCTAGTGAGCTAAACCTCGCCATAAATGTAAATAGAACATGCTGGAGGGATAGATTCCTGTTAGAGACTCCCCATGCTTTGGAACAAAATTCTTAACTACATTAGGTAGAACCCCTCACTAACACTCTTCAAGAGAAGCCTTGACGAGTGGATAGGTAACAGAAAATACACCCTTGGGATCACTTCGTTGTCTGCTTGACAGAGGCTCAGTTAATTAATCAATGAGGTGGCAAAAGCCGACACTCTGGCTAGGCTTAAAAATGCCCTTGGGCAGATAGCCTAGTACCTTCCTATGAACCTATGAGATAGGACAGTAGTTGAGTGTGTATATGTTTTAAAAGGATCTTGGAGAGCGGTGAGAGAATAGCAATTGGTCTATAGTTAGAGGGTTCAACAAAGTTGCCACCTTTGTGGAGGGGAATGGTATAGAAGGATTTCCATGTTTCTGGTATGGTAGATTCCTGAATGAGCGATTGATAAGATAGATATAGGATATGCAGTAGAGTGAGCAGCAATTTTCAGAAATTGAGGGGGGAGTTTTTCAGTGGAGTGAGAGCATGGTTTTAGTTTAAGAATCAGTAATTTGATATATTAATAGAAACAGGTCACAGGGTAAAAGGCTGAGAGACAGAGAAGCATAGGTGTTTAGGGGGAGCTGAGGGTGACAAGAGTTGGAATGAGCATAGTTACCAGAGGGTAGGTGTAGAGAGATGCTGTCTATGAAGTGTTTGTTGAGTAAGTCTGCAGCTTCGGAGGGATAGTGATGGGCGAAAGGGTTAGGGATAGTAGGAGAACCAATGTAGTGCAGGTCAGTTGGGTGAGAGCTCTGAAATTTAGTGTAATATTGGTGTTTATCCAAAATAATACATTTTTACGCAGTTTGAGTTGCTTATAACCTTGCAGAAAGGTGGGAGTTTGTGGTTTGCTATTTTTTCCATACAGCATCTCTTTCATGCATCATAGCATGAGTAGCTTTGGAGATAGGGTGCAAAATTAGATTTGATTCTGATTTTGCGGGTTGAGGTAAGAGAGTTTAGGATATCAAGGAAAATGTGGCTGAATTTAGTAACACCATCATTGAGCAGGAAAGTTTTTAGGAAAGACCAGTTGATGGCAGAGTCTATAGTTAAAAGTTTCAGGGGAAAAGTTGGTCAGTTTCCTACAATCTCTGTAGAGATGGGGTTTAGAGAGATGGAGAGTGCCTTAAGATAGAGATGAGAGAATGGTCACTAATAGAGTCAGGGAGAGTGGAAGGGTTACAATAGTTTGGAGAGTTGGTCAAGATCCAGTCAATTGCGGAACCAGTAGTGTTTTTACTGTAGTGGGTAGGGGTAGTAATCAGTTGTGAGAATCCGTACAGGTTTATAAAATGTTTGGGTGAGTTACCAATAGGGGAGTTCCAGTCTATATTAACGTCTCCAAGAATGATGGCTTCATAGGGGATAGAGGTGTTTATCCAGGAGAGTATATGTTCAAGGATAGGGATGTTTTTACCTGGGGGGATATAGCTAGAGGCAATAGCAAACTTTTTATAGTTACTGATGTGGCAGTCTAGGAGCAGTAGTTCCGTAGGGGAGAAACTAGGCAGGGTAGTGTCTATAGGTGTTAGTGTCAGTGAGACAGAGTACAAGATGGCCACGCCACCACCTTTTTTGGGTGTCCTGTCAGACCTATAGATATTGTATTGTGGTGGGAAAAATTCAGAGGAATTGATAAGGTTTTAACCAGGTTTCCAATAGGGCCAGGATGTGAGGTTTGTGTTGGCCCAACCATATGTGAAGTTCTGACAATTTGTTGTTTAGGCTTTGGATGTTCATTGCAAAGATAGAGAGATGTTTGAGACTGGAGATATTTGAGGATTTTTTTGGGGGGGCAGCAGATGAAGGTGGAGGGGGAGTGGAGAGTGGGGAGGGACCAGGATTAGGATGGATGTCACCAGAAACCAGAAGAGCAAAGGCAAGATGGCAAAGGTGTGGGTAGTTAGTAAGGGGGGGAATGGAGTACTTGAGTTTGGGCTTAGGAGTAAGAGCAAGGGGTAGGCCGTGATTTTAAATTTAAGACACTGAAAGGGGGAGAGACAAAAAAGAGGGGGCAGTAGTCAGTGGTGCTTGGTTTTATGTTGGAAGAGGTCTGGGATAGGGAAAGGTGGAGGAAGAGGGGAAGATATCGAGCTCAGTTGGTAGGAAGTGCTTAGGGCTAGTGAGATTAGAAGTGAGAGAAATGGCAGTAAAGATAGCATTGTGTGATGGAAAAAGGAGGAGAAGAGTTATGGGGAAAAATATAAAGAAATATAATTAGGGAAGGGTGCATAGAAATGAGCAGTGTGAGGGAAGGAGCAGTATTGAGGTGCGGAAATATTGAGTATGTGAGGAGATGATAGCTGTGCTAGGGAGTGAAAGAGTTAAGTGCGAGAGGGGCAAGCCACAGAGGAGGCAGGCTAAGGTGGGCGGGGAAAACAGGAAGGCTGGTGACAAGGTGGGAAGAGTGAAAGGATGAGAGCACAAGTTGTGGTGATGAGTGGAGGCTGTGGAAGTGACCAGACAACATGGAGAAAGTATAAATTTGAGGATACTTGGGGTGGGTGGGATTCAGGGGTGGAAGGAAAGCGAAGCTAGCCTAACCGGAGTGGCCAGAACCAAACCACACCACAAGTAAGTTGAATGTAAGGGCCTAAAGCCTGCACTCAGTACTTTAATTTTACTTAACTTTTAGCAGGAAAGACAGACCAACAGTATACAATTTTGAGGTTTTTATCAGGGTTACTTGTTCAATTGTCAGACAAATAAGTAAAACTTTCAAACAAGAATCTGTCTGAATGTTAGAAAGCCAAAAAGGTACAAAGTATAGCTGTAAAGGTTAGGGTCAGAGAGACAAATGTATGAGTCAGTTTAGTTACAGGGGAAGGAGGCAAAAAATAAAGCAGAAAGTGCCCTATGGCTGACCAAAATGGTGACTTGCTTTGTTAAACAGCACGGTAAAAGAGAGCGTAACAAATGTTTGTTTGTAACCGACACTGTTTAATTTTTGGGAGAGAGTTTTTGTTGTAAGAGACTGTGGTGGCCAATTACAATCCCTCAGATACCGTTTTGCATGAGCTGCAAGTATGCTAGTGTAGGTAAATGTAGAGTTTGAACAGTTTGTTATTCTGACTCTAATTTTTGTGATGACACATGCTTCATAAATTAACTGTTTTATTGTATTTTTTCTGCAGCTTTGTACATCTGTGCATCATTTATATGCATATGGTAGTTTTGTTTACTGCTGGACTTTGTTTGCCATAGCCAAAGGTGTTTGGATTTTTTGCATAGGTTTATTCTACATTTATCTGTTGGATAGCTGCATGCTTATTGCACACTTCTACTATGCAATCTCCTGTACAGGGTTATAACATTCTGGGTGTTTACTTGTAAGTGCTGCTTAGCACTTGAACTGCCTGCCAAAGGCGCACTCTTCCTTGTGAGGTTTCAAGGCTCAAAGAATGCGAAAAATATAAATCTGTTTTCACATATGCCAGTGTCTTGTTTGGTGTTAGGCTTGCATTGATTCCTTGTAAGAAAGATTGCCAGTACGTGCAAAAAATGAATTCAAGGAATAAAACCAGGTCAGTAAACCAGAATGTTAAGATTTACTTTTACATTGACTTCTTGAAAATCTGCTGTTACATGGTGCAAATGTATTCCAGCACAGTAGCTAGGCCAGTTGGTACCATGCACAGTGCCCCCTTCAGTGTTTGAAGCAGAGAACCAAATGAAAAATGATTCAGTTTTCAGCTAAGCAAACAGCTGCTCTTGGCACTTTGTATCAGAACTGTAGAAAAGAATTGTTATAGCTCCTTGCTGTAGGTCACTAGCTGAAAAATTAAGATCTTAAGGCTAGGGTGAATGCTGTTATTTTTCTAAGTAATAGTTTATTCGTTAAAACCAATTCATGCAGCTTTATTGAACTGTAGGAAGGAGCTGTACTACAGGGCTCGAGTTCCGAACACACTGACTGTCGTTTAAGTAGCAATGATTCATGATTGCTGGTACTTAAATATTGCCGATAATGCTTGCAGAGATTGCCTCTTTCTGCAGTGCCGATCATACCCCCTTAATAGGTTGCACCTGGGGCAGCTGCCCCACCATTGCTGCGGCTTTGCTTTTCACTCCAGCCATCATACATTCTTACATATGCCTTCTTGAGCTTCAGCCATTAAACTCATTATCCTTTTATAGTTACTTTACAAGACAGTAGCTGTATTGTTTCGGCTGGAGGATGTGACAGAGGTATTCTTTTGCTGTATTGCAGATAGATTGTGATGTCAAACAGTTCTAGTCCATGAATGCCAGTATGGTAGTGTTTGTGTAATGGTAGTTACACTGAAGGATCAACACATGGATAATTTATTTATTTTTTGGCAGACAGAGAAAAGTGGCATCTTTCTGCAGTTTATTGTAAGCCGGTCCTGAACTTGGTATCTACCTTTTAATGATTTGGTACTGGCAGGAGCAGTTAAATTGACTTAAAAGTTGATTAGTTAATGGGAGTCTAGTTTCATGAAAACCGTTTAATATGTAAATCAAGTTAGTGCATCCTGGCAGTTAGCGCAGAGATACTTTGTTTATGGTATAGGGTTTGATTCCTTGTGCCTTAATTTGTTTTTGTTTGCCTACTGTGCAACTTAGAGCAAACCACTTAACCATACAGTGTTTTGAGGCAAGTGGAGATTTGGGCTAGGTTCCTTAAGTGTCTTGGACTGCATGCCAAGTAACTACCAATAAATCTATCCCGTTTTGCTGAAGTGTGGTGGCCTCAGAAGAGGTTATAGTTGTGTGCTACATTGCTCTAGTCTTTCATGAGGAGGTATGAGGTAGAAAAACAATCTTAGAGTTTGAAACTTGTAGAAGTGTCTTTTTTGGATAGAGTATGTCATGACTTTCATCTCATGAATTTTTTTTTGATAGGCTAACCTACATCCTATACTTGTTGCTTTACTGCTCCAGTATTATTGGATTCCCAGTGGTGTACATGGGTATCTCTCACAGAGTTATGCACAAGTCCTTTAGTCGGCCTGAAGTGACTTTCCGCCCTTATAAAGATGCCATTTTAAGCTTCTTGATCAGTTTGGTTGGAAGAAGAAAAGATTATACTGAACTGAGTCTTTCTAGAAGTCAAGAAAAAGACCAGTTTGCCTACCTGATGGCCTGTATTTGAGTCTGGGAAAGATTGAAGTAGATTTAATAATAGTGTTAATAAGATTTTAACATTGTAATAAATTTGGGAATCCTATACTTATGTTTGATCCATGACTTTGTGATGCAACTGGCTTTTATATGCGCTTCAATGCCTGTCTATGGGTTTCAAAGTATATCCCTGTTGTAGGCTTTAAGACTAGTTCTAAATCCTTTAGGCATTTCCATTGGCATTTTGTGATGTTGTATAGCATTTGCCTTCAAGAAAATTAACATAAATAAAACTATATAATGTGGATTTGCTTTGTGTTGTTCAGTAGGTTAGGCCATGAGATAGGTAAATAGCGGGCTCCCAAAGACTCCATCAATTGTGTGTTAATGATGGTATTTGGCATGTAACTTAGGAACTCGTGTCACAAACTAGATGCATCAATGAAAAAAAAAAATGATGCAGGAATGGATGGATACTGGTATGTGAGGTTGGGAGCCATTTTGTGAAGTAAGTGCTTTACCGTGTAGTAAATGAGTACTTGTATCAGTCAAGTTTGCAATAAACACTAGTGGTTATACTGGGATGAGTTAAGGGAGTTGAATCTGGACATTAAGTTTTTTTTATTTTTTGCCAGTTGTAAACAGTACAGTGCTATTATGTACAATTTCTAGGTGTTTTTCATCTTCTTTCGGCTGCTCCCGTTAGGGGTCGCCACAGCAGATCAGCTGTTTCCATTTCTTCCTGTCCTCTGCATCTTGCTCTGTCACACCAACCACCTGCATGTCCCCTCTCACCACATCCATAAACCTTACCTTAGGCCTTCCTCTTTTCCTGTTACCTGGCAGCTTCATCCCTAGCATCTTTTTCCCAATATACTCTGCATCCCTCCACAGCACATGTCCAAACCAACGTAATCTTGCCTCTCTGGCTTTGTCTCCAAACCTTACAACCTGGGCTGACCCACTAAAATACTTATTCTTAATCCTGTCCATCCTCGTCACACCCAGTGCAAATCTTAACATCTTCAACTCTGCCACCTCAAGCTCTGACTCCTGCCTTTTTGTCAATGCCACTGTCTCCAACCCATATAACATAGCTGGTCTCACTACCCTCCTGTAGACCTTCCCTTTCACTCTTACTGGTACGCGTCTGTCACAAATCACTCCTGACACTCTTCTCCACCCACTCCATCCTGCCTGTACTCTCTTCTTCACCTCTCTTCCACACTCACCATTACTCTGAACTTTTGATCCCAAGTACTTAAACTCAACCACCTTCACCACCTCTACTGCCTGTATCCTCACCATTCCTCTATCCTCCCTCTCATTCACACACATATATTCTGTCTTAGTCCTGCTGACCTTCATTCCTCTTCTCTCTAGAGCATATCTCCACCTCTCCAGGGTCTCCTCCACCTGTTCCCTACTCTCACTACAGATCACAGTGTCATCTGCAAACATCATGGTCCACGGGGACTCCTGTCTGATTTCGTCTGTCAACCTGTCCATCACCATTGCAAATAAGAAAGGGCTCAGAACTGATCCTTGATGTAATCCCACCTCAAATGTATCCGTCACTCCCACCGCAGACCTCACCGCTGTCACACTACCCTCGTACATATCCTGTACCACTCTTACATACTTCTCTGACACTCCCGACTTCCTCATACATTACCACAACTCCTCTCCAGGCACCATGTCATATGCTTTCTCAAAATCCACAAAGACACTATGCAACTACTTCTGACCTTCTCTGTACTTCTCCATCAACACTCTCAGAGCAAAGATTGCATCTGTAGTGCTCTTTTCTGGCATGAAACCATACTGCTGATCACTAATCACCACCTCCCTTCTTAACCTAGCTTCCACTACTCTTTCCCAATACTTCATGATCGGACTGATCAGTTTAATCCCTCTGTAGTTACTACAGCTCTGCACATCATCCTTATTCTTAAAAACGGTACCAAAACACTTTCTCTCCATTCCTCAGGCATCCTCTCTCTTTCCAAGATTTCGTTAAACAATCTAGTTAAAAACTCCACTGCCATTTCACCTAAACACCTCCTTGCTTCCAAAGGTATGTCATCTGGACCAACAGCCTTTCCGTTCTTCATCCTCTTCATAGCTATCCTTACTTCCTCCTTGCTATTCCACTGCACTTCTTGATTCACTATCCGCACATTATCCAACCTTCTCTCCCTCTCATTCTCCATCAACCCCTCAAAGTACTCTTTCCATCTGCTCAACACACTCTCCTCACTTGTGAGTATGTTTCCCTCATTATCCTTTATCACCCTTACCTGCTGCACATCTTTACTAGCTCGGTCATGTAATTGGGAGAGATTCTAGCCATGGTGTAAAGTTCTTGGTGCACTGCAGAGTCTGGTTAATTATTAGTGTTTGTGCTCTCTAAATGAGGAAACAGATTATGGGAAGAGTGATGCAGATGGAATTGGGGGGAGTCGAACAACTGTCTTTAACACACAATTTATAGAGTCTTTGAGAGCCCAGTTTTTACCCGTGGCATGGCCTGTCCTACTAAACGCCACAATGCAAATTCACATTATGTAATTTTGTCCCACTAAGTGTGGTTTTCGCGCTTAGTGGGATATTAAAAATGTGCCCTTGTTCTACTGAATAATTCAGGTTCAGTACTGTTCTTTTTCATCAAACTGTAAAATAGTTTTGAACTTCATGAATTCTATGACCACTCATCAGTAGGACAATTAGTAATGTGCTCACAGCTGTTGTATAAAACAAACAAGGCTAAGTACGGCAGTGTGTTTGGGGGGGGGGGGGGGAGTCTTTAAACAGTCCCTGCAGGTTAGATGTCCTTTTTAATGCTGTTATTGGGCACGTCACTTAGTAATTTCTGTGCTCTTTCTGTGCCTGGTAATCACTGAAATTGCTAATCACCGACCGGTGTGTCCAAGCTTTTGTGTGCTTGACTGAATTCAGATAATCAAACATGTATCCATTCTTCACCGTGCGTAGAGTACACATTAGATAATTAATCATTGTAATGCTGTTTTCAGTCAAATTCTGGTTACTTGATTCCTCATCCTGTAATTTAATAATATGCATGAAACACAAAAAGGTACATCATTGTGTTTTCATTATTTTATTACATCCTGTCATTTTTGCAGTGCAAAGTGGTTAGCTCATGGTGTTCATCGTGTTACCCTGCTGCAGTCATCACACTTGGGGTTATCCTGCCGTCAGGCAGTCCCTCAGTCGGCCCGAATTCCAAAGTCTTGGTCCGGCGTCGGTTGCTGTCGCTTCTTCCCTGACGTCAGTGTGCCAGGGGTATATAATAGGCATCCAACGCCATTTTCTTCAGTCTTTCTTGCCGCGTGGTGCCCGAAGCAGAAGCAGTTTGCAAGTGCCGGTCGGCCGACACCTGAGATTTTTGAATCGAGTTTCAGTCCGAAGTCTTCAAAGCGAAGTACCCCGTTGGGGAACCTTTTCTTGCCTCAGTCCGATGTCAGAAAAAATTAACAATTGCATTTCTTGTGGGAAGCAAATACCTCATAAGGGCTTTCATTCTTATTGTATACCTTGCCTAGGCCCAGACCACAACGTCACTGGATGTTCATGTTTCACTGTTGCAGTCATCACTGTAGGGTTCTTCCTGCCAGCAGGCAGTCCTCGGTCGGCCAGAATCCCAAAGTCTGGGTCCGGCGTCGGCTCTTCAGTCATGCTCCCTGACGTCAGAGCGCTAGAAGTACAAAGCTGCCAGCCGACGCCATGTTCTCCAGTCTTTCTTGCCGTGCGGTGAAAGCAGTTCGCAAGTGCCGGTCGGCTGACTCCTGATATTTTTCCGTGCTTCAGTCTGAAGACTTACTACTACTTCTCACAGCTAAGTACCCCGTTGGGGAAACTTTTTTCTTGCTCCAGTCCGATGTCAGAAAAAGTTAATAATTGCATTTCTTGTGGGAAGCAAATACCTCATAAGGATTTCCATTCTTACTGTATTCCTTGTTTAGGCCCTGACCACGACGCAGCTAGTTGTCGGTTTTGTGCTAGATTTAACCAATGTATGATTAAGCGGAGGTACGATTTTGCTTTTCACTACTTTGGCAGGCGATTTAATTATAAAATGTCGTCTGACATGCTTCCGACTACCGGAGTTCACAAACAACGCAATGATTAGGACAGGCCTCCGAGGTCCAAATCAGACTACGTTTTACAAGCAGAGCCAGCTACAGGTTTGGCCGTTGTCAGTGAGGTGCTTTCACAGCCCCTGTCGTCGGCCATTTCAGAACAGATTGCCGAAACGGACTCCCATAAGGAGCCAACTAGGCCTTTGAGTACTCCAGCTGCAGGACCTTCGGACAATGCTCCCTCAGATGGGTCCGGAGCCGCTGTGCAGGTACCGGCTTCAGAGGGGGTTTTCAGGCTTACACAGCTTCTGAAAAAGGCTAAGCCAAAGACGAAGGCAAAGACTCCTCCTAAATCTAAGACACCAGCCCAGGCCTCTTCTGATCTGGGACCCAAATCTCAGAAACAACTACTTAAAATGGCAGAGGACTTACTAACCATGATTAGGGGTTCACATCCCCGCCAGACAAAAGGCCAAGGCAAGAATTGGATTATGAATCTTCTGATCAGGCATCTATTTCATCAGTGTCTTCCTCTGAACAGGAATATACTTTCCCTCCTTATGAGGATTCTGATGCTGAGGAATCCATTCCATCACCACCTTCCCCTGAGGATTTTTCTTTTGGGGAAACTTTACATGACATGAGGGAACATTTTCACTGGGAAGGACAGGAGTACTCGGAATCTAAGAGAAGACTTAGGGATTTCCTTCTTCTTCCCCAACATAGACCCCTGGCTATTCCTCCTATTTTGGATATTGTGGATTATGCCTTTTCTGAGGCTAATTTAACTCCTGACTCCTTTCCTCCAGCCCCTGCTAAGCCCAACAGATATTACAGGGTCCCTGACTCACACCAGTTCCTTTACAAAAATCCTACGGCTGATCCAGAAACCATTTCTCAGGGTCCTAAGGGGGTTAAGGCCACCTCTGCTAAAAACCCTATTCCGACAGATAAGGATTCTAGAGCTTTGGAGAGATGGGGCAAAAAAGTGTACACTTCTGCTACTTTATCTATTAGGGCTTTAAATTGTCAATTTCATATGCTAAAATATCAGCAGTTTCTACTGTCTGTTATGAAACAAAAGCTAGGTGCCATTTCTGCATGTGCAGATAAGAAATTACACGATTTGATACATGCAACTGAACAAGTGGGGAAGCATGGTTTACACTGTGGTTTTGATGCCTTGGGGGCTTCATGCAGGGTGGCTGCCTCTGGCACAGTCATTAGAAGGCATGCTTGGTTAAAAGAACAAAACTTACCTGATCAAGTGAAAGCAAAGTTACTGGATGCTCCTGTTCAGCATAATGTTTTGTTTGGGTCTAAGGCTGAAGAGGTGATAAAGAAAATGGAGGATAAGGCAAAATCCATGCAAACGGTTAAGGATTTCTTACAAGTTCAGCCCCCAAGATTTAGCAGAAGTTAGCCAACTAAAAATTGGCCCTTTCCCAGCTCGGACAGGCCTCAAAGGGGTAGATATAGGCGCTCCAGAGGGAGGGCCTAAGCACAGACCTCTTACAGATCTAGACAGTGGAGTGCTTCCACCCCCAGGGGTGGAGAGGACAGACCTCAGTCTTATAGAAAACAGGCTCAGTGACTCCCCCTGCATGGCTCCAGGAACTTCTCTCCTGGAAGCCCCTCTAGGAGGAAAAAACTCTCTTTTTCAACAAAATTGGACTTGCATAACTCAAGACAAGTGGGTTCTGGAGGTAGTTTCAAGAGGTTACAAATTCCACTTTCATACCTTGCCAAGACCAAACGGATGGCCAGACCTACCAAAACACCAATGGGCAGAGGCATTAAACCAGGTGGGATCCCTCATGGCTATGAGGACCTTAGAACTGGTTCCACAATCAGAGACTGGGCAAGGCTTTTACTCCAGGCTCCTCCTAGTTCCCAGAAAGCAAAATTCATGGGGACCCATTCTGGATCTCTCAGTCTTAAGCACTTTCCTGGAGATACCAAAATTCAAGATGCTTACTCTGCAACAGCTCCTGCCAATATTGAGCAAAAATGCATGGATGGTGACATTGGATTTAAAGGAGGCTTACCTACACATCCCTATCAGACAGGAGTACAGAAAATACCTCAGGTTCAAGGCCGGCTCGAAACATTACCAATTCTCTGTGCTGCCCTTTGGCTTGTCTACTGCGCCCAGGGTCTTCAAGTGCCTGGCACCAGTAGTAGCTTATTGCAGACTCAAGGGAATTCAAATTTACACTTATCTGGACGACTGCTTTATTCAAGCAGACAGCAAGGATGTCTTACTCCTGCACCTGGAATTTGTTCAATATCTACTCAAGTACCTGGGATTCACATTGAACATAAAGTCAAATGTGACACCCACACAACAGATAACTTTTCTGGGTGCTCTTCTAAACACAAAAACCCAGATGGCATTCCTGACATCCGAAAAACAACAGCAGCTGGCTTCAACTTTCAAAACCTTGGCGTCAATAACTCAGCAAACTGCAAGGAAATTCCTGCAGGCTTTGGGTTGCATGGCCTCCTGCATCCTTCTCATACCAAATGCAAGACTACATATGAGAAAAATACAATGGTACCTAAAAAGTGTATGGTCCCAGCATTGCCACAGTCTAGAGACACAGATTGCTGTCTTGCCTTGCCTACAAAAGGAATTCCATTGGTGGACCATGGCATGTGTTCACAACAAAGGGAAAGCCTTCAGTCTGCCTCCAGCCAACCAAGTGTTAACCACGGACGCTTCGGGTTATGCATGGGGAGCCCACTTGCAGGGAAAAGGTCTGCAAGGTTTTTGGACAGAGGATCAGAAGCACCTACATATCAATTTAAAAGAGATGTTAGCTGTACAGAATGCCCTCTTGGCTTTCAGGGATCTTCTACAACCAGGACAACTACTGATATGGACAGACAACACCACAGTTATGTGGTACATAAACAAGCCAGGGGGTTCACACTCCTACCCCTTTTGCAGACTAGCCATGACTCTGTGGAACACAGTTCTAGCTTGCAAAGTGGATCTACAAGCTCAGTTCCTGTCAGGAAAACAAAATATTCTGGCAGACAGCCTGAGCAGGAACATGTCAGTCCCACACGAGTAGATGCTAGACACCCAAATATTCAAGATGATTACAGAAGCCTAGGGCTGCCCGGACATAGATCTTTTTGCATCCCCCCTCAACCACCAGTTACAGATTTTTTGCACAAGAACATTTCACAAGCTAGCATGTAAATGGATGCACTATCATTCAGTTGGAGAAACCTCTCTGGGAATGCCTTTCCACCAGTACCTCTTCTTCCACGGGTGTTACTAAAGATCAAGCAGGACAAGCCCAAGATGATGATTTTACTGGCCCCAAATTGGCCTCGTCAATTTTGGTACTCAACACTGATGAATCTATCCCAGGAACCTCCTTGGATTTTACCTCTGATTCCAAATCTTTTGTCCCAACACCAGGGCCAGGTTCTGCACTCTCATGTCAAAACTCTCAGCCTAGCAGCCTGGCGAATTCAGGGTCTATGATTAATCCTTTCCTTCCCAAACAGGTCATGGATGTCATCTTAGAAGCCAGACGGCCTAGCACTAGAAAATCGTATGCAGGTAAATGGAAGAGATTTTGCACCTGAATGCATGCTCAGGATTCAGATCCTCCCATTCCTAATATCCCACTGATTTTACTTTACCTGACAGACATGCTACATAAGGGTTTATCCTTCTCCTCCATAAAAATACATGCCTCAGCTATCTCTGCACATTACAATACAGATCCTCCAATCTTTTCGCATCCACTTCTGAAACAATATCTCAGAGGAGCAAAGAATTTAAGGCCCCCTAGGGCACCACCCATACCTGCCTGGGACCTCAACTATGTTCTGGAAAAACTCACTCTGCCTCCTTTGAGCCTGCTGCCACATCTGATAATAAGTATTTATCATGGAAGACAGCTATCCTACTGGCTTTGACTTCAGCCAGGAGAGTCTCGGAGTTACAAGCACTCATGGCTGTGGAACCTTATATTATTTTTCACCAAGATAGGGTGTCTTTAAGGACCAATCCTACTTTCATGCCTAAAGTGGTTTCCAAAGTGCCTTTAAATCAAACTATTCACCTGCCAACTTTTTTCAATAATACACAAAATAAGGGGGAAAGGATCTTGCGTTCCTTGGATGTACACAGACAACTTTGTTTTTACCTGGACAGAACCAAGGATATCAGGAAAACAGAGCAACTGTTTGTTTCTTATGCAACAAATTCCCAAGGCAAAGCTATTTCAAAACAGACCATTTCTAAATGGATTGCTCATGGAATCAGATTTTGTTACTCTCATCATGGAAAGCAAATCCCAGGAAAAATTAGGACTCACTCTACCAGAGCTGCTGCTACTTCAGCTGCCTTTCTCGGAGGAGTACCTACCAAGGATATTTTGGAAGCTGCAACTTGGAGTTCAGTGCATACTTTCTCTAAGCACTATAATCTCCCTCTTTATTCTAAGTCTAGGGCAGGCTTTGCTTCTGCAGTCTTGCAGGGCCTTCTAGCCGCCCCTTCTACTCTATAACCACCACCCTTTATCTCAGCTTTCGGATTCAACCCTACAGTGATGACTGCAACAGTGAAACACGATGAACATAGTACAGTTGTGTGCACTTACCATAAATGTAGATGTTAGTGTCTTCACTGTTGCAGTCTGGGTTACCCTCCCTCCTGTCCCCTCTTATACTTTCATTAGTGTGGTTTCCTAGTTCACCCTTCTTTTGAGGTGTATTTGCTACAGGGTATGGGGTTTGTTGTATGTTACATTTTTGTTTTACTATTAGCCTTCACTTTTGGGCACCTGACATCTGGGGCAAGAAAAACTGGGGAACATGGCGTCGGCTGGCAGCTTTGTACTCCTAGCGCTCTGACATCAGGGTGCATGACTGAACAGCCGACGCTGGACCTAGACTTTGGGATTCTGGCCGACTGAGGACTGCCTGCCGGCAGGAAGAACCCTACAGTGATGACTGCAACAGTGAAGACACTCTAACATCTACATTTATGGTAAGTGTACACAACTGTACTTTGTCGGTTTTGTGCTAGGTTCAATAAGTGAACTATAAAGCAACGCTTTGATTTTGCACGACACTACTTCGGTAGGAAATTTAATTACACTATGCCGTCGGAGCAACCGACTACTGGCGTGCATAAAAAATGCAAAGATAGACAGGCAGCCTAGATCCAAGCCAGACACTGAGGCCTCGGCTGGGCCGGTCGCCGGTCCTCCGGTTTTCAGTGAGGCGCCTATGCAGCCCCTGGCTACCGCAGAATCGGAACCCCAGACGGCTTTGGATTCTCTAACAGAGAGTTCTAGGCCAACGCAGCCATTTTCTTTAGGCCCTACCGATGACAATGCAGAAGGAGAAGCCGGTGCTGCAGAAACACCTTCGGTTTCAAAAGGTGTCTTCAGACCGACTACTCTCACCATAAAATCTTATGCTAAGCTTAAGACTCCTCTAAAACTAAAAAAGACTGCACTTCAGTCTCCAGTTCAAGGCCTCATGCCTAAGAAACAGATGCTTAAAATGGCTGAAGATTTGATTTCTTTAATCAGGGGTTCCCAACCCCCCCCCCCCCGACAAAAGGCCTAGACAAGAGGAGGATTATGCCTCCTCTGATCAAGTGTCTATTTCCTCAGGCTCCTCTGAGGAACAGGATTACTCCTTTCCCTCTTATGAAGATTCTGATGCTGAAGATTCCATTCCGTCAGTTTCTCCCCCAGAAGACCATTCCTTTGGGGAAACCTTACATACCATGAGGGAATATTTCCACTGGGAAGGTCAGGACTACTCCAACTCAAAGAAATGGCTCCGAGAGTTTCTTTTACTCCCCCAGCACAGACCACTTGCTATCCCCCAGTTTTAGACATTGTGGATGATGTTTATTTAGAATCTAGTCTAAATCCAGATTCTCTGCCTCCTGCTCCAGCCAAACCAGATAGATACTATAGAGTGCCTGACTCACACAAATTCCTTTACAAAAGCCCTGTTGCTGATCCAGAGATAATCTCCCAGGGTCCCAAAGGGACTAAGGCTTCTATGGCCAAAAGTCCTGTACCCTCTGAAAGGGACTCCAGAGCACTAGATAGGTGGGGGAAGAAGGTTTACACCTCAGCTACTCTGGCTATGAGAGCACTAAATTAATTTCACATGCTTAAATACCAGCAATTCCTAATGTTTCAAATAAAACAAAAAATGAGCACGCACCCTCAACAGTCTGAATTCAAGGAAATGCAGGATCTGTTGCATGCAGCTGAACAGGTGGGCAAACATACTTTACAATGTGGATTTGATTCCTTGGAAGCTTCCTGTAGAGCAGCTGTTACTGGGTCTGTTATACGTAGGCATGCTTGGTTAAAGGAACAAACTCTGCCTGATCATGTTAAAGCAAAGTTACTAGATGCACCCTTACAACAGGATGTGTTATTTTGGGGTTAAAGCAGATGATGTTTTAAAGAAAATGGAGGATAAGGCAAAATCTATGCAGACGGTCAAAGATTTCTTACAGGTACAGCCCCCACGCTTCAGCAGAAATTGGCCAACAAAAAATTGGTCCTTTCCAGCTTCTGACAGACCACAGAGGGGTAAATACAGGCGCTCAAGGGGCAGAGGACAAGCACAAATCCTTTACAAACCTCGCCAATGGGACACTGCAACACAGAAGGGAGGAGAAGATGGGTCCCAAACTACTAGAAAGCAAACACAATGACTTAAACCTCAAACTGCCAAGCAAAACTCTCTTGGCAGCTCCCTTGGGAGGAAAATTAGCACTTTTTGCAGACAACTGGCACATCGTCACAAAGGACAAATGGGTCCTAGACATTATCTCACAAGGATACAGATTCCATTTCCACACCTTGCCAAGGATAAAAGGCATGAAAAACCTGCCACAAAATCAGTGGGCAGAGGCACAAAAACAAATTACAGGTCTCATGGACATGAGAGCCATTCAACTGGTACCTACACAGGAGCAAGGCCAAGGATTTTACTCATGGCTGTTTCTAGTCCCCAGAAAGGACAATGCTTGGAGACCCATTCTGGACCTTTCTATTCTAAACACCTTCTTGCAAGTACCCAAATTCAAGATGCTAACACTACAGCAGCTTCTTCCCATGTTGGGCAAGAAAGCTTGGCTAGTAACGTTGGACCTCAAGGAGGCATACCTGCATGTCCCTATCAGACAAAATTGCAGAAGATACCTCCGCTTCATTGCAGGTTCAACCCATTTCCAATTCTCTGCACTGCCCTTTGGCTTATCTACTGCGCCCAGGGTCTTCACAAAATGCCTGACACCAGTAATTGCATACTGCAGACAAAGAGGAATTAAAATATACCCATACCTGGACGACTGCCATATCCAAGCAGAAAGCAAGGACACTCTCTTACATCATCTGGCTTTTGTAAAACACCTTCTAAGTTGCCTAGGGTACACAGTAAACGAAAAGAAATCAAAACTAGTGCCCTCACAAAATATGACATTCCTGGGTGCCAGCTTGAATACAACGGCCCAGATGGCTTACCTGACGCCAGACATACTACAACTAACTCGATACTTCAAAACAATGGCAACAAAGACCCAACTCCCTGCAAGAAAAATTCTGCAGGCCTTGGGCTTCATGGCGTCTTGCATACTACTAATACCATTTGCAAAACTGCATATAAGGAAATTACAATGGTACCTAAAAAGTGTATGGACTCAACACAGCCACAGCTTGGAAACAATGATACCTCTCATTCCCTGCCTTCAACAGGAGTTTCTGTGGTGGTCACAGGCATGTCACCTCAACAAGGGTCAGCCTTTCACCTTACCCCCAGCCAGGCAAACTATGACAACAGATGCATCGGACTATGCCTGGGGGGCACACATGGCAGGACGGTGCGTTCAAGGCATATGGACTGCAGATCAAAGAAATTTGCACATCAATCAAAAAGAAATGCTAGCTGTACAGAATGCCCTGACAGCCTTCAAGGACCTCTTACATCCAGGACAGCTTATAATAACGACAGACAACACCACAGTAATGTGGTGCATAAACAAACAAGGGGGTACACACTCCTACCCTCTGTGCAGGCAAGCAATGACCTTGTGGAACACAGCACTGGCTTACCAAGTTCAATTACAAGCTCAATTCCTGCCAGGAAAAAAGAACACATTGGTAGACGACCTAAGCAGAAACATCATGGATCCCCACGAGTGGAAACTGGATTCACAAGTATTTGCAATGATAATTCAAAAATGGGGACACCCAGACATAGACCTGTTTGCCATCCCCCAAAACTATCGGCTAACACAATTTTGTACAAGGACATTTCACCATCAAGCTTGGTAAGTGGACGCACTCTCATTCATTTGGAAAATGCTGTCAGTATATGCCTTTCCTACATTGCCCCTTCTCACAAAGGTGCAGCTGAAAGTCCGGATGGAGGGACCCCAAATGATACTCCTTGCCCCAGACTGGCCACGCCAGCACTGGTACCCACTATTAAGGAATATGGCCCAGGGCCCACCATGGATTTTACCACAAAATTCTCATCTGCTCACACAGCAAGACAGTCAGATTCTACACAGCCAGCTCAAAACCTTAAATTTGGCTGCATGGCAAATCTCCTAAGCAACCAGCTAGCTCCTCTTTCACAAGCTGTTATGGATGTTATCCTGGAGGCCAGGAGGCCCAGCACCAGGAAAGCCTACTCAAACAAATGGAAAAGGTTTTGCACCTGGAACCAAGCTAAAGGCCAAAATACCCTTCTGCCAGACATGCCTCAGATTCTACAATATTTAACTGAGATGTTACACAAAGGACTTTCTTTTTCATCTATTAAAATCCACGCCTCAGCTATTTCAGCTCACTACAACACGGATCCTCCCTTATTTTCACATCCACTTCTAAGACAGTTTCTCAGAGGGGCCAAAAACATTAGGCCTCCCAGGAGAGCAACAACACCAACTTGGGACCTCAATTTTGTTCTAGAAAAACTTACGCTACCTCCTTTTGAGCCAGTTTTCTCAGCTGACGTAAAGTTTGTATTATGGAAGACTGCCCTGCTGCTAGCAATTACTTCAGCCAGAAGAGTCTCAGAGATTCAGGCTCTAATGGCGGTAGAGCCTTTCCTCATTTTTCATCAAGACAGAGTTTCTCTACGAACTAACCCCTCCTTTATGCCTAAGGTGGCATCCAGTGTGGCTCTAAATCAAACCATCCATTTACCCACCTTCTTTCCAAATCCGTAGAACAAAGGAGAAAGACTCCTGCATTCCTTGGACATTCACAGGCAGCTACGTTACTACTTGGATAAAACTAAGGTTTTCAGAAAATCTGACCAGCTTTTTGTATCCTATGCTACAGCATCACAAGGAAAGGCTATCTCAAAACAGACCATTTCCAAATGGATAGGACATTGCATACGTTTTTGCTACACCCACCATGGAAAACCAGTTCCTGCTAGCATTAGGCCCCACTCCACCAGGGCAGCAGCTACATCTACAGCCTTCCTCAGGGGGGTGCCTACCAAGGATATTCTGGAAGCTGCAACTTGGAGTTCAGTACACACCTTCACCAAACACGATCACTTACCACTTTACTCTATAAGACTAGAGCTGGCTTCGCCACTGCAGTTTTGCAGGGCCTTCTAGCCTCCTTTAACCCTGTTTGACTCCACCTCCCATCCTTAGCTTTGGGATTCTACCCAAGTGTGATGACTGCAGCAGGGTAACATGATGAACATAGTACAGTTTTGTACCTACCATAAATCTAGATGTTCGAGTGTATACCCTGCTGCAGTCCAGGTTACCCTCCCTCCATCCCCTCTGACCTAACTAAAACCTTTCAATACCTCAAAATCTGATACAACCTTTGTGGTGTATTTGCTTATAGCTGGAGGGATGTTTTGCTTGTGCTACTCTTTTTTAGATGTTCTTCATTCCACATTGCTGCAGTCCTAACCATTGGGGGTAGTCCGCTGTCCAGTCGGCCCGAATACCAAAGTATATGGCTGACGTCGGTCACGGCGCATTAGACTGACGTCAGTACGTCCGGGTACTAATGCGCATGACCGACATCATATCCTCAGTCTTTTTTGCCGCATGGTCCGATGCAGAAGCAGTTTTTGCGAGTGCAGGTTGGCGTTCTGAAAGTTTCTGAAATCAGAGTTTCAGACCGAATCAAAGTTGGCTAAGTACCCCGTTGGGGAATATTTTGGTTTTTTCTTGCCTCAGTATTTAACCGGATGTCAGAAAAAGTGAATAACTGTATTTCTTGTGGGAAACAGATACCTCATAGGGATTACCATACTTTGTGTATACCTTGTTTAGGGCCTGAGCACGACGTTGTTGGATGCCGCTCTTGTGCTAGATTTAACAAACGCACTATTAAGAGAAGGTTAGACTGTGCCAGGTTAGTGTTTGGGAAGCGTTGTAATTATAAAATGCCGTCGGATACTCCGACGCCCGCTTCAGCCAAAAAGCGCAAGGACAAAGTAGGGAAACCTAGAATGGAAGAACCGACAGTTCCGGACGTCGGTTCTTTAGAAGGCTCAGTGGAGCCGGAGGTTCTGCCAGGAGTTTCTTTGGAGTCTCAGGGAGAAACTTTACTGTTACAGGATGTGTCCTCTCAGGAAGTAGGCCAGGCTGAAGGGGCTTCTCAGGTGGCTGTTCTTCCCTCTCTTCCTAAGGTGGTTAAGGCCTCGCCTTCTGTTTCTAAGGCTTCTTTAAGAGGCAGGCCTACTTTAGCTTCAGTGGGGGTTTCTCCGAGTGTTTCAGGGTCTTTGCCTAAGAAGCATATGCTAAAAATGGCAGAGGATTTGATTACAATGATTAGAGCCCCCTCCTGATAAGAGGCCTAGGGTGGAACCTGAGTTTGAGAGTTTTGAGCAATGTTCGGAGGCTTCTGAGTCTTCGGCTGAAGACTTGCAGGAGTATCCTCCCTATTCTGATTCTGATGTGGATGATTCTACTCCTTCAGCTTCGCCTCCTGAGGATTTTTCTTTTTCAGAGACTCTGCATTCCATGAGGGAGCATTTTAAA
The DNA here is from genome assembly GCF_019279795.1 of Protopterus annectens. Classification (NCBI taxonomy): domain Eukaryota; kingdom Metazoa; phylum Chordata; order Ceratodontiformes; family Protopteridae; genus Protopterus; species Protopterus annectens. The sequence continues at coordinate 706,435,423 of NC_056730.1, read as the reverse complement.
TGGGAAGGTCAAGATTTCTCTGATTCCAGGAAGAGGCTTAGAGAATTCTTGTTTTTACCCCAGCATAGGCCTTTAGCTATACCTCCTGTTCTGAATGTGGTAGAAGATGTTTTTGCAGAGGCTTCACTAAATCCTGATTCTTTGCCTCCTGCCCCAGTTAAACCGGATAGGTACTATAGGGTGCCTGGCCCATAAGTATCTTTTTAAGAGTCCTAGGGCAGACCCAGAAACTGTCTCTCAGGGGCCTAAAGGTGTGAAGGCTTCTGTGGTTAAAATTCCTGTTCCTCCTGATAAAGAGGCAAGGGCTTTGGATAGATGGGGAAAGAAAGTGTACACTTCTTCCACTTTAGCCATGAGGGCATTGAATTGTCAGTTTCATATGTTAAAATATCAGAATTATCTCCTTTCACAATTGAAGTCTAAGGTGGATGCTCTGGCTGAAGGTATTGAGTGTAAAGAGTTGCAGGATTTAGTTCATGTTTCTGAACAAGTGGGAAAGCATTCTTTGCAGTGTGGTTTTGATGCTGTGCAGGCCTCCTCGAGGGTGGCTGCCACTGGTTCTGTTCTTCAGAGGCACGCCTGGTTGAGAGATCAGAACTTAGCTGAGCATGTTAAGACAAGGATTTTGGATGCTCCTTTACAGTCTGATGTGTTGTTTGGTTCGCCTGTGGAAGCAGTTTTAAAGAAAATGGAGGACAAGGCTAAGTCTATGCAAACTGTTAAGGATTTTTGCAGGTGCAGCCTCCAAGTTTAATAGAAATTGGCCTACTAAGGGGTGGACTTATCCTGCTTATGATTCCCAGTCTAGGGGTAGGTCTAGACGGGTAGGGGCAGAGCTCAAGGTTCTTTTAGGCCTAGGACAGGAGTTCACCTGCTCAGACTTCTGGTGAGGGCAGGGGTCAGTCCTTTCGTAAGCAGACCCAATGACCTGCCTTTTCAGCTGCCAGTACATTCTCGCCTGGCAGCACCTCTGGGAGGAAGGCTGTCTCTTTTCAAAGAAAATTGGGATTTAATTACCCAAGACAGATGGGTTCTGGATATCATTCACCACGGTTACAGGTTTTATTTCCATACCTTGCCTCCTTTCAAAGGCATGCCAGACATTCCTCCTCTACAAAGAACAGAGGCTCACAAGCAAATTTCTCTGTTGCTCCAAATAGGGGCCATTCAGTCAGTTCCTGTACCAGAAAGGGGCCTAGGTTTTTATTCTCGCCTGTTCCTAGTACCAAAGAAGGGGAACACGTGGAGACCAATTTTGGATTTATCTATCCTCAACACTTATCTGGACATTCCCAAGTTCAAAATGTTGACGTTACAACAGCTTTTACCTCTGCTGGGCAAAGATCACTGGATGGTAACTTTAGATCTCAAGGAAGCTTACCTTCATGTGCCTATAAGACTACGTTGCAGGAAGTATCTGCGTTTTCGAGCTGGAAATTCTCATTATCAGTTCTCTGCATTGCCCTTTGGCTTATCTACTGCCCAGAGTATTCACAAAGGTTCTGGCTCCAGTGATAGCTTACTTCAGGCTAAAAGGAATTCAAATCTATCCTTACTTGGACGACTGCCTGATTCTGGCTCAAGAAAAGGAAGACCTTTACAGCATTTGGAATATGTCATAGCAGTGCTAAGATGCCTAGGGTATTCTGTGAACGAAATAAAGTCCAGTCTAGTACCCTCTCAAGACATGTGCTTTCTGGGTGTGAGACTGAATACAGCAGCCCAGATGGCCTTTTTAACCCCGGACAAACAACAGAATCTTTCCAGTTACTTCCATCAACTATCTCTTCAGTCCGGGCTGACTGCAAGGACAGTCCTTCAAGCCTTAGGGTTCATGGCATCTTGTATTCTGGTGCTTCCCAATGCCAAACTGCATATGAGGAAGCTACAATGGTATCTCAAAATCTGTGGACACAGCACTGCCAGGATTTGGACACTGTCATTCAAATAATACCTTGCATTCAAAAGGAATTTTTGTGGTGGGCTCAGGAATGTCACCTAAACAAGGGACTCTCTGTGACCCGGCCAGAGGCGAGTCAGATTCTAACGACAGATGCCTCAGACATTGCTTGGGGAGCTCATCTAAATGGAAAGTGGATACAAGACAAGTGGCCTGCCAGACTACAGCATCTACATATCAACATGAAAGAGATGTTAGCAGTCCAGTTTGCATTAATGGCTTTCAAGGAGTTACTTCTTCCAGGGCAGGTGTTGATTCTAACAGACAACACAACTGTCATGTGGTACATCAACAAACAAGGGGGGACACATCCTTACCCATTGTGCAGGCAAGCAATGATTTTATGGGAGACTGCGCTCAGCTTGCAACTAACTCTTCAGGCAAGGTTTCTGCCGGGAGCACAGAACTCCTTAGCAGATGTGTTAAGCAGACAAATCATGGATCCCCACGAGTGGAAACTGGATCTTCATGTATTTCAAAATTGACAGTGTCATGGGGAACTCCAGACATAGATCTGTTCGCTTCTCCACTAAACCACCAGCTGCCAAAGTTTTGCACGAAAGGATTTCATCACACAGCTTGGAAAGTGGATGCTCTTTCTTTCAGTTGGAAAAATCTTCATGTGTATGCTTTTCCACCTCTGCCTCTTCTCCCAAAGGTGCTTCTAAAGGTCAGACAAGACAAGCCAAGGATGATTTTAATAGCTCCAGATTGGCCTCGGCAGCACTGGTACCCATTACTGAGGAGTCTGGTAAGGAAGCCTCCATGGCCTTTACCCTTGATTCCACACCTGTTGTCTCAGAGGGACGGTCATCTGCTCAATGTCAAGCTTCACTCTCTTCATCTAACAGCCTGGCATATTCTGTTTTGAAACACAGCAGGTCTCAACTTCCTCAACAAATTTTAAATGTGATTATGGAAGCCAGAAGACCTAGTACAAGGAAAGTGTACGCAGAAAAATGGAAGAGATTTTTATTTTGGACTGCAGCAAAGAATTTGGAGATTTCTGAGCCTAATTTGAGTGTGGCTCTTCAATATCTTACTGAGTTATTGGACAAAGGTTTGTCTTTCTCTTCCATTAAGATTCATGCTGCAGCAATTTCAGCTCACTATGATTGTGACCCACCATTGTTTTCACATCCTTTGTTCAAGCAATTTCTTAGAGGGGCAAAGAATATAAGACACGTAGAGCTCCTACTCCTGGTTGGGATCTGAATTTTGTGTTGGAGAAAGTTACTCTACAACCTTTTGAGCCTGCGGGTACTGCTGAACTGAAATACTTGTCATGGAAGACTGCTTTTTGTTGGCCATTACTTCTGCAAGAAGGGTTTCTGAGTTACAGGCCCTTATGGCGGTTGTGCCTTTTTTGATTTTTCATAAGGATAGGGTATCATTACGTACTAATCCTTCCTTTATGCCTAAGGTGGTTTCTAGTGTGGCTTTAAACCAAACTATTCATTTGCCTACTTTCTATGCAGATCCCCAAAATAAAGGGGAAAAGATTTTGCACACTTTAGATGTACACAGGCAATTGCGTTATTATTTAAGCAGAACTAAGGATTTTAGGCAGTCTCAGCAGTTGTTTGTTTCTTTTGCTTTGAGTTCGCAGGGCAAGCCTGTGTCAAAACAAACTATTTCTAGGTGGATTGGGTTTTGCATTGCATTTTGTTATTCCCATCATGGTAAGGAGATTCCAGCTGGGATTAGGCCTCATTCCACTAGGGCTACTGCCACTTCAACAGCATTTCTAAGGGATGTGGCAACTAAGGATATTCTGGAGGCAGCTACTTGGAGTTCAGTGCATACTTTCTCTAAGCATTACCACCTTCCTCTCTATTCTAAGTCTAGGGCTGGTTTTGCCACAGCTATTTTGCAAGGCATATTATCAGCTCCTGCTTCCTTATGATTTGCCAGCCTCCCTTACCTCTGCTTTGGGATTCTACCCAATGGTTAGGACTGCAGCAATGTGGAATGAAGAACATAGTACAGTTTTGTACCTACCATAAATGTAGATGTTCGAGGATCCACATTGCTGCAGTCCAATTTACCCTCCCTCCTTCCCCTCTGTGTTTAGGGGTGGTTGTGTAGGTGAGATTATATTCTGGTACCTTTGTTTATATTGTATATATTTTTGGTGCAGGTATGTTTGGTGTTTTTGGTTTTGGCCTTGTCTTTTTAGGGTCTTCTGACATCTGGGGCAAGAAAAGACTGAGGATATGACGTCGGTCATGCGCATTAGTACCCTGACGTACTGACGTCAGTCTAATGCGCCGTGACCGACGTCAGCCATATACTTTGGTATTCGGGCCGACTGGACAGCGGACTACCCCCAATGGTTAGGACTGCAGCAATGTGGATCCTCGAACATCTACATTTATGGTAGGTACAAAACTGTACTTTTTGCTACTATCTACTGGCCACCTTTTGGGGGGGGCACCTGACATCTGGGGCAAGAAAAACTGAAGAAAATTGCATCGGATGCCTCTTGTATACCCCTGGCGCACTGATGTCAGGGAAGAAGCGACAGCAACAGACGCCGGACCAAGACTTAGGAATTCGGGCCGACTGCGGGACCGCCTGACGGCAGGATAACCCAAGTGTGATGACTGCAGCAGGGTATACACTCGAACATCTACATTTATGGTAGGTACAAAACTGTACTTTTTGAGTGCGGCTTCACTGACAAGTATCTGTTTTCTAAAGCTTACACAATAGCATGGTTTTGTTGCTGTTTTTAGTCCCAGAAGCCCTGAGATGGTAATGGTTTGCATTTACATGGTTCAGTTGCATTGAAAGCTATGATTGTCATGATTGTAGAACAGTTTGTCATTCAGTAAAAACTCAACAGCTCTATTCAATCCACCGTATCTCTACTCCACATACCTCCCCATTTATTCAGATCCAAGTGACCTAGCTGTTCATAGGTTCAAATAGTAAGATGTTGCTCCAGTGGACCATTTGTAGCCAAGCCAAGGATCTCTCACGATTTACTAGACCCTAACTTATTTTCAACTGCTTCTCTTAAAGGTTAGATGGACCAGACAGGGGATATTCCTATGATTTATTCAGTCATCCAGGTTATGCTTAAAATGGGTTAAAGAGCTGCTCTGCTTTGCCAGTTGGAGGAGTCATTTCCATAAAAGTGGTATTTTTTGCAAAATGCATTTGTTTTGGCAATAGGCCCTACTTATGTTCAATTGGTAGTTTAGGTCTCTTGAGTTGGTTTTGATTAGTTTTATGGATGTATAGGAGGTTACACAGGACTAGATCTTTTGATGCTTTGTATGGAAGACAGAAATCTGTGCTGAACAGTTCTGAAGGAAACTGAAGAGAGTGACAGTACCTTATGGAGTTCAAGGTAACTACTCAAGGACTTTTTTTTTTTTTTTAACAGGGCAATACTGCAGTCTCTCCATCTCAGATGTATGCATAGCTGGGCACATACCGGGGGAGGGGGTGTCACTAGACTGATAAGGGAGGACTGGGGGGAGGCAGTCAATTCCTTGCATACAGAAGATGCACCTCTTTTGATTAGTCTGGCTAAGTAAAAAGATTTCCTGACAGTGGCCACATATTGGTCAAAGTTTATTGCATAATCAGTGAAGGTGCCAGAATACCTAATAACAAAATAGATTTTTATGCGGATGTAGCATATGTGATTGACAAACCTGGGTTCTCCTGGTCTTAAGCACCCAGTGCTGCATTTTCTGGCATTTAGTTTGAGGCTGTGGTTGTCATGAGTTAGAATTTTTTTGAATACATAGGTCATCGGAAAATAGCAAAGAAGAATGGTCCTAGGACATGATCCCTCAGGAACACTGCTGGTAGGTACTGTTTTAGTTGAGAGCATGCCTGCATTACTAGCGGACTGTATTCTGTTGGTCGACAGTTTGCTATCAATCTGCTAACATAGGGGTTTACATTTAATTGGATTAGCTTCTCCATGATGCCTGTGTGAAAAGTGATATCAAAAGGCTTTGGCCAAGTCCGTGTATGCCTTGTAAATCAACTTACCCGAGTGTAATGCCTTAGAGACTTATTCAAAGATGTTCACCAGGTTTAAGGCAAGGATCTGCATTCAACAAACCTGAATTGCTTAGGAACCAGGGTTTGAGGACTGCTTGTGCTTTTTGAGGTCCATAAGGTGCTATGTTGCATTACAGATAAGGCTGGTGAGGTTGATAGGTCTGTTAGGTCAGTCATAAGTCCCCCTTTGTGTAGTGGGATGACTACAGCAGTTCTCAATTCGTGGCATGAATCTAGTGAAAAGGCTGAGATTGAATAGATGTAATGAGTCAGCTAGGTGGTTTTTGGTTCTGATAAGACAACTTGGCACATTCTGTTCACTTGGAGCTGATGTTTTAAAGATTGCCATTGGAACACCTACATTAATAGAAAACGAGCTGATTTTTCATGCATTATACATTGCAAATTTTTCTTTAACTGTCATTCACTCCAACCTTACATAAATTGTTGCCTTCTCTTAAACCTCTTTCTTCCTCCTGAACATGGTTTCCACAAATTCCATTTATTAACGTAGTTTGTTCCTACCGTTTTTTTAAAGGTCTCACTTCCAGTTCTTATCCATTTAGCAGTGTTCAGTACTTCAGTTAAAGTTAGATCTTGATGTCTCTTTCATTCACCCTCACGATAGGGTCTCTGATCTGACCCTTCGATCTGGCTCTACCACTTTCCACAGATTTGGCTCACACTGTCAAGTTCTACCCTCATACCCACAATACCCTGCATCCACCCAACTACCTCAGATATCATTTGCCGCTCCAGCGAGTTTGACGCGGATTCTTTTCTCTCAAGCGTGGTTATTTGTTTAGGTGGGATCTTTAAATTGTAAGTGCCTTTGACTGTAAATTTTCTTCCTCCCTCTTCTTCTAGTGTGTGTGTGTGTGTGTGTGTGTGTGTGTGTGTGTGTGTGTGTGTGTGTGTGTGTGTGTGTGTGTGTGTGTGTGTGTGTGCACCTTCTTCCCTTTCCTGTAACAAAAATAAAAAAAAAATATTCTAGTCATTAGTCTTGAAGGCTTTAGTGTTGAACTTTAGTATTAGTAGTTTTTGTAGTAATAGCTCTTACCTGTGCTGTTTAGATCGGTGGTAATTTTAGTTTCTTCTCAGTTTTTTGCAGGCTTTTCATCATGTCTGACAAGACGGTTCCCAGGTTTAAGCACTGCTCTTCTTGTGGGCACAAAATCCCCAATCAGGATGCCCACAAGGAGTGCGTGTATTGCCTGGGTGCTGATCATTTACAGGGTGTGTTCAGTCTGTGCTTCCTTTAACCCTCAGGCTTTGGCTGACAGACAGAACAAACTCATTGTTAGGGGCCTTCTTCCTTCCTCAGGTGAGGCTCAGACCCCCTGCCTTGGCTGGTGTTGCTCCTCTTCCTTCGGATAAGGAGTCAAAAAAGAGGTCCATCCCTGCCTCCTTGAGGGATTCTACCTGTCAAGAAGTTTGAGAAGATGGTGGATTTGACCCCTTCAGTTCCATAACAGTCTGCTCCCTGTTCGGATCCTACTGTCTCTTCAGATCCGTGTGGAGATTTCTATTTCCTGAACTCCTATGTTGGGGTCTACTTTGGATTCTATACCTCTGGATCCAAGGACTTTCGCCAAGTCTCCTGCCCTGTCCTCAAGTGTAAGCACTCCGGCCCCCTCATCAGCTTCTTCCAGGTCCTCGAGAAGCTTGCACAAGGCAGACATGGACAGGATAGTGAGGAGGTTACTTAAGGCCCAGATCCAGATTGGGGGTAATTCCTGCTTTGTCCTCTGTCCGATCCATGAGTTACTCAGGTCACTGTATCCGGACTTCTCCTCCAGTCTGTCCCCTGGCTTCTGAGCCTAGAGATTCAGGACTGCAGTAAGCATTTGACTCTTCACAGAGGAAGCTCTCTTCTTCGATGCAGAGTATGCCCTTGACTAGTTCCATTCCGGCCTTGTAGGAGCAGAGTGGGTCTCAGAGCCATGGCATCAGTGTCTGGTCTGGGGGCCTGGGATTGGCTCCATCCTTTTTGGAGCTGTCCCTTCCATTGGGGGCTTTGCCACTTGATAGTTCTGGTCTAATTCCTTCTGGAGGCCGTGTATCCAGTGCAAGTCTTGTCCATTCCTCTTCGGTAGCTTTGGCTCCAGGGGATCCAGCTGGGGCTTCATCTGGTCCTTCGGCTTTTCAGGTAGTGGAGAGGGCCTTCTCCTGGGTTTGTGATTCGATCGCAGAAGTTCCTCAATCTGCCCCTGTACCTCCATCAGATCCAGGCCTTCCTCTCTCTCTTCTTGTCGCAAGTGTCCTCCAAGACTTCTCTGCTCAGGAGGGATCCCCTCTTTGATACCTTCCCAGAATATCCCACTTAGAAGGTTCCTTGGAAGAGGACGTGTAAAAGGAGGCATGTAGACCCCCCCCCCGTATTCCTTAACTGAGGATATTGACCTTGGTGACTGGGAAGGACCCCCCAATCCCCACCTGAAGAAATCTCTTGCAGAGACCTACTGGAGATCTTGAAGTAGAAATGGGAGGTGGTCTGTCTATCCTCCTTCCTTTGAGGAGTCTGTTCTCTTGAAGGTGTTAAGCACGGGCCTATTTCCTGGGTGACACTCCCCCCCCCCCCCCCCATGGATGCCCTAGTGTATTTAATATCTTGCCATGAGTGGAAGAACCGAATATAGAGCCCATTCCCAAATGGCCTGATAAGTTTTTAGTGCCCCCTACGGACAGGAAACACTGGAGTAAGGTCCCAGTGGTTGATGCTGTCGTGGTGGTGGTGGCCACCAGGAAAGAGCTGGCAGAGGAAACTGCAAGAGTCCATCCGCCGAACAAGGAGTCCAGAGCACTGGACAGAATTTAGGACAGTGTTTATGCCTCGACAACGAAGTCATTAACTTTCTAGCTCATTTCAGTCTGCTCCAGAGGGACCTGGTCAAAGAACTGACAACTTCTCTGTGAGTCCTTGTCTGCCAAGGTATTAAAGTTTCTCCCAAGCTGGGCACTTTCATCTTTCACCAGTTCTTCAATGAGGTTAACCTTCCGTACCATGGAGGGCACCTCACAAGTAGCCAGTTCAGGACTTTTCTTAAGGAGGCATGCCTGGATGAAGCTATGTGATTTTGTGGAGCCCTTTAAGACATTGTGTATCAGTGCCCCTTACGGTGGCTCCTCCCTTTTTGGGCCTTTGATTAAAGACACAGTTACCCACAGCAAAAAGGATGGAAAGAGCCTTTCTGCTGTTGGAATCAAGTTTTCTACCCCCTTGAGGTCCTTTTCCAGAAACCAGAGTGAGGTTAAGAAAATGTGATTCTGCAAGTCCCAAGGGCCTTTCCAGGACCTGCGTAGACAGCCCTCCTCTAGAGGCAGAGGAGGAAGGTTTGATGGTACATGCCGCTTCAGAGGAAGAGGGGGTCTGCAGAGCCAGGGCTTTACGGAAGCCCCTTCCGATGAGCCCCACCAGCACTCTTGACGTGCTGCCCAACTGTCCGTCTCTGGAGGCAGTCGAGGGAGGGGAGATTAGCTTTGCACCCCAAAGTCTGGACTCAATTGACTCAAAACTGTTGGGTGTCCAGTATGATATCCAGAGGTGGTTGTATTCCCTTTTTCCTTCCCCTTCCAAATTCCAGAAGCCTCCCAGATCACCCTGTCAGTGTGAGTAGGCAGCACAGGAAATTCAACAGCTGCTGCAAAAAAGTCATCCAGGATGTCCCAACCAACCAGAGAAGATTCAGAACCTACTCCTGCTGCCTAAATGCCGAAAAAGGCAGGGGACCTAAGCTCCATTCTGGATGTCAGCAAGTTAAATGAATACGTAAAGAAAGCGAGGTTCCAAATGGTTACTGTTCAGTCCATTTTGTCATTGTTGCACAAGGACAACTGAATGTGCTCAATAGATTTCAAGATTGCATCAAAATAGACAGATGTTAAAGGAGATATTTGCACTTCCATCTGGAAGCCAGTCATTACCAGTTCAGAGCACTGCCCTATGGACTCACCACAGCCCCTGGGTGTTCACCAAATGCATGACGATGGTAGCTGCTCACCTGAGGCTGGAGATTCCAGGTGTTTCCATGTTTAGATGATTGGCTTCTGACCACACCCATGAAGCATCAAATGATTCAAGCCAGGAACTACTTACTCCAGTTACTGCATTCCCTGGGCATCACCATCAACATGAACAAGTCCAGTCTTACTCCTGTTCAGACTCTAGAGTTTATAGGTATGCAGCTCAGTACCCGAGATCAGATGGCTTGTCTTCCCCTGCACATTCTGAGGACTAAAGTTCAACAGTTGTTAGCAAAACAAGCCCCCTTCTCTCATTTGATCTTGCAGGTCTTGGGGTCCATGTCGGCAGCCATTCTTTTAGTTTCCCTGGCCAGGTTCTTCATGCGGGTTCTACAGTGGACATTAGCCAATCAGTGGTCCATTCAGCCCTTGTTTCTTCACATCAAATTGACTCCTGTCTGCAACCGTCATGTCAGTTGGTGGATTAATTTAGACAATGTTATTCTCAGCAGGCCATTTGTCACCAGTCCTCTTGTAGCCACCGTGAGCACTTCCCAGTTTGGGTGGGGAGGGGCATTAGAATGGGAAGATGGCCCATGGCACATGGTCGACTCCCGAGACCAGATTGCATATCAGTGTCCTTGAGATGAGAGCTGTCCTAACGTTGCAAGCCTTTCAAGATGTTCTCCCTCTTGGGACTATTGCAGTACTCACCAGCAACATGTTAGGTGTCTGGTACATCAACAAGCAAGGAGGAACCGGTTCTTACCCTCTGTGCAGGAGGTCATGAGAGTGTAGGATTGGGCGATCTTTTCAGACTGCCTTCTAATTGCAGTGTATATCCCAGGAAAAAAACAACAATTTGGTGGAAAGACTCTGGTCGCTTCTGATTCTGCACGAGTGGTCCCTCAACCAGTCAGTAGCGAACATGATCTTCTGCGGTTGGGGTCAGCCTTGCTGCAACCTCTTTGCCTTTCCCCTCAACAAGAAATGCAGTATATTTTTCACTCTGAGCCCTCCCCTTGGGGAGTATGCATGGGACAACACTAGTCCATGATAGGTCCCCGGGTCTCCTGTATGCCTACCCTCCTCTCCCACTCATTCCCAAATTATTTCAGAAGGCAAGCAGGTTGAAGAGTTCAGTCATCCTCATTTCCCCCTTCTTGCCTTGCCAAACGTGGTTCCCCTTCTTCTGGTATCACCTGAAGTATCCTCCCTGGATACTGGAACCTACTCAGGACCTCCTGTCTCATCTGTCAGGGATGCAACATCCAAATCTTCGAACCCTGAAGTTGACCACTTGGTTTTTCCAATTCCGACCTTGATTAGACAGTCCAGGTTTCAGTCCCCAGTTCGAAAAATTCTTGCTTCCACTAAGAGAGTTCACAATAGCAAGTGGAAGAGATTTATTTGGGCTGCCAACAGGAACATTGACCCCATTCTCAGCACCTGTTTCAGATGTGTTACTGTTTCTCACTACCCTTTTCAACGAAGGTGCTAGCTTTTCCACTATTAAGCTACAGTTGGCCACTATTTCTAATTTTCACATGGCTAGTCAAACACGTTCCTTGTTCACGTTCAGATTATGTAAATCATTCATGAAGGGCATTTTCTTATTGCCTCCCCCAGTTAGGGATCCTTCTCCTTGGGACCTTACTCTCATGCTGCAGGTATTGATATAGGTCCCCTTTGAACCTGCGGCAACTTCTGACATGAAGTTTCTGTCCTGGAAAGCAGCTCTTTTGGTGACCATCACTTCTTAAAGAGGATTTCTGAGCTTCAGGCTCTGTCTTTTAAGTCTCCTTATATCTTATTCCATAAGGAATAGTGTCCTTAAGCACTAATCCATCCTTTATGCCTAAAGTAGCTACAGCAAGTAGTATGTCAGTCCATACAACTTCAGTGTTCTTTCCCAACTTTTCTAACAAAGGGGAGTATGTGCTTCACCTTTTAGATGTTCATAGCTCCATTTTTATTTACCCAGGACTGAGCAATACAGAAAGTCTGACCAGCTTTTTATAGCCTTTTCTTTGAATAGATCTAGACAAGTGGTATTGAAAGTTACCTTGGCAAAATGGATCTCAGATTTCATCTCCTTTATTTATTCCTCCAGAGGGTTGGAGTTACTTTAAACTCCCTAGGGCACATTCTACCAGAGCCATGGCTATTTCTTTGCTTTCTATGCCAGAACCTCTATTGATGACATTTGTGCGGCAGCTACATGGTCTAATAATCACACCTTTGTGTAACATTGCAAGTTGGATGTTATTTCCACGAGCAGGGCTTCCTTTGACTCAGTGGTGCTCCAGCATGTCCTTCCATGAGGGCCACCCAGGATTCTCATATCTGGGGTCTCTGGGACTCTGACCGTATTGTGATTAAAAAGTTATGTCTTACCATAACTTGGCATGTGTAGTCTTCCTTCATTCATCCTCACCTTCACACCCAGCCATCTCCCTGCCTTTCTTTTTGTGGAACCTGGATGAGCTCAGGCCTGTTAAGCCCTGTGTCTGAGCTTCTTCTGCTGGTCTTTGATGCCTGATTTTTGGCATGACTGGATTTGGCAAAATCGATCTGAGATAGTTGGGTGAATGCAGGGTATTGTGGGTATGAGGAAGGAGCTTGAGAGTCTGATCCAAGTCTGTGAAGTGTCTGAGCCGGATCTGAGAGTCTGATCCGAGACCCTGTTGTGAGGATGAATGAAAGACCAGAACACAGATGCCAAGTTATAGTAAGATGCAACTTTTTGTTAAGATTTTGATTTCCATTTTCTAGTAAGTGATTTTTAACAGCCAGTAGCATTAAACTTTATAAGGCTTTACTGTATATCTAGGCAGTGAAAATCTTGAGTCACAATTCAAAAGAATAATTTCCTTATTTACTCTCCCAGTATTTGTGACAGTACTCTAGGATAGTTTTGAAATCTGCCAACTCATTACAGTACCAAAAAAAATATGTTCCCAGTTACACCCCCCCTCCCACACACCTCCAGCATTTGCAGTCAGACTGAAGAAAATTTGAAGTCTGCTTGTGTATAAAAATACCTATGCAAATATGCAAACATTTGCAAAGAGAAATAATTAACCTTCTGAACTTTGTTGATTACTTGTGAGCCAGACACATGTCCTTCCACTGCTTCCTTGTAAATTGCTTGTCCAATCTCTCTTCCTGATCCTTTCTCACCTTCTCTGATTGATTTTTACAATTATCATGCAATGTTTTGTAGGCCCTACTAATTATCTCTTTAATAGCAACTTCTGTTCTAGGCTTGACTTAAAACTGTACTACAACTATTCTTTCACTTCAGATTCCTCTATCCCTTTCTTATGGTCTTATCAAAAGAGAGGAGATTTTCTAACCTACAGTCCAAACTTGACTTTGGCCTTATTACACCTTTCCTTCTCTAGTTATTTGCTTCCAATTTCTTGGTTCCTTTCCCAGTGCTTTCCATCAAATTCCACGTCCTCTTTCTGTACCCCTAATTGCAGTCACCCCTGTTGGCAGAGTCTCCTTTGCCATTCCTGTTGTCTTAGTTCTTTGAATACTTTCTGCAAGTTTATGAATGTAACATTCTGTATGGTGGTGGTGGTTCTTAAGGATCTGCATCCAAAATCCTACTCTCTCTCTATTTCTTGGTATCCCCCTGCATCAATTTCATCCCTTTCCACTTTGATGTATAACCTACTTGTTATGTATGTGGGCCTCAACTGTAACTCTAAAATATCTGTACAAATCAGGTAATCCTTAACCACCTTGTTCTATGGCAGGGGTGTCCAACCTTTTCAGTTGCAAGGGCCGCATTGAGTCAACAGAAATGGTCTGGGGGCAAACGGCAAGTGAGGACCAAAAAAAAAAAAAAAGTCTCACATTAACTGAAGAGCAAAAAAAACACACAGGTTTATGCGGACTAATGTGGCTGTATTGTAGGTTAATTTGAACAATAAATAAATTAATAAATATTAATAAATTAATAAATGCATAATATTTGCCCTAAAATTCAATGTCTCATTCTAATTATTTAAAAAACAGTTTGGGATGTGTAGCTGGGCTTCTAAGGGCCCTAATGGCCGTTAGCCTAATATTAACCTGTGAACACATCATACAATTTGCCATTTACTACTGATATCATCCCTGGAACACCTTAACAAGTATGGATTATCATCAGAATCTCAGCATTGATTTAAGAGCAAACAAAACACACTAACAACTGTCTGTAGTACTACTGGTAAAGCTAAAAGGAAAACTTAATTCCGAGGCAATGTACTAGTATCAGACAAATCTATCAGTCATGAACAATTTTGTAGAAATTAAAGTAATTCAGTACTTTTAGTTTCCGTCAGTCTTGGAAAAAGGACATGTCTTTGCAGCCATATTTTTAGATGTAACCAGAGCATTGAAAGCGTGAACCTTATTTCTACCTAGCAAGCTTTGATTATTCTGCTTTAGCAACAATGCAATTTCCTGGTTCTCTAGTCTAAACTATACATGTGACTATCAGAATCCAGTCAGGAAATAGTATCATGGCATAAGGTTCCTTCACGGCTGATGCTCCCCAAGGATCAGTCCTTGGGCATATCCCTTTTTTCATTTTTGTAAATGGCATTAACTTGGTATTACCTTCTCTAATAGCTCTTTCTGTACTGGTGACATTATTTTGTATAGAACTGGAGCTTCCACCTCCGCATTTCAAAATACCAACAAAAAGAATTTAAACTAAGTCATTGGTATCTAAAAACATACTAACTGTAAAGTACTCTAAAACAGCTGTCATGACTTTAGGTAACACACACACACACACACACACACACACACACACACACACACACACACACACACACACACACACACACACACACACACACACACACTTGCTCCTCAACCTACATTCACATTGATAAAGCAGTAGAACTTGTGTGTTGTAGTCCAGCAGTACAAATACCTAGGACTTGCAGAAGGTCCCAGCCTCTCCTTCCATTCACTTACAGAAACCATTCTAAAAAGGTAATCACCAAACTCGGTGCCAATTACTACATGTGTTACCATCTTATTCTTGAAGCTAGAAGGCCACTGGACTCTGACTCAAGAGAGTGCAGTTTAGCGAAGTCATACTAAATCTTAGCAGTCTACTGACATATTTCCCTTACTCTGTAGTAAAGCAATCTCAAAATTAGTATGTATAACTATCACAGATTGTAATAGCAAGTGAAGTCATAAAAATCCTAAAAGGCTACTTTTCTCTGCAGATAAAAAACATAGGCAAAACTAATGAATATTCCCCACTCAGGCATAATGGATACTCTCTCAACTAGGCATCAATCCATATGTGACCAAATGGGTAGCAAACTGGCTCACTGATAGAATCCACATAGTCAAGATAAGGGAAGCCACCTCAAGCAGTAGACCCGTAACAAGCATAGTACCCCAGGGTTCAGTCTTGGGGCCTGTTATTTGGGATATACGTTTCTGAGGTGCAGGCCAAAACCAGTGGGCTATGGCTGACGAAGTCTGCAGATGACTGCAAGCTGGGTGCAGTCATCAATTCCCCTAGTAATGTGGACATCTCCAAGAGGGTCTCACTCAGACAAATTACTGGTGCCAGAAACATGGCCTCAAGATGAATACCAAAAAATGCATCATCATCCCCTTTGGGGAGAGTGACATCCCCACAAATTATCACATTAATAACGTCCTAGACCTAGACCTAAGCAGTCAATCAGTCGTGAGGGATTTGGGCACCCAAGTTGATAGCAGCCTGACTTCTGACCACCATGTTGCTTCTGTGGTACGGAAAGCCTCCTACATGGTCTACCTCATAAGTTAGGGTATCTCATCCAGGGACAAGGAGAACATAACATCCCTGTATTCTTCCCTTATAAGGCCCATTATTGAGTACAAGGCACCTTTCGGCACGTACCTCGCAAAGCACATGCAGCAGTTAGAGAGACCACAGAGGTTCCTCACCAGGAGAATCCAGGGCCTCAAACATCTACTATGCACAGATAGGCTAAAGCCCTATTCCTCTGCTCAGTTTCATACAGACTCCTCAGAGGTGACCTCTGTTTGGCATACAAGGCAATCATGGACCCTACCTTGATGAGACTGCTGCATATCCGCAGGTCACATTCCACTCAAGTAACCCACACGCACGGCCTCAACCTGGTCTGTGACATCAACAAGACTTGTTGGCGGGACAGATTTGTGTCCCAGTGACTCCCTCATCTATGGAATAGTCTCCCTCTCCACATCAAGCAGAGTACCTCTTTACCCCTTTTTAAGCACAACCTGGATAACTAGATGGGAAATGTCCTTGCTGGACAGGGGCATTGGGTGCTGACTTGTCTAAACATGGGCCAAACTCTTGGCTAGGCTTATAAGGGCCTCAGGGCCAACAGCCTAGTAACCTCATATGATCCTATGAATGACTCTGTGACAGCTGTAGTGAGTACAACTGCAATTTGAGATGGAATTTGACTAAAATAATTGAAATTTCCTGCACTCACCCCAACCCACAAAGCGAAAGCTAGGACATGCTCAGAAACCCAGAATGAAATGGAAACAAACACCAGAATCAAAACAAATAAATCTCTGGGAATATCCCTTTAAGGTCACTGATGAACTCAAACATTCCTGTCAGTCACTGAATCCACTCCATCCAAAATTCACTGATTCATCTTACCATCACTCTACATCACCTCTGAACTCCTGCCACATTTACCAAGTAGCCCATGTTAATGTAAATGCCTGGAATCTGTCACATGGAAAGTGTTAATTATCCACCCATTATTAAATACTATACTTCTCTGTGCAAATCCATTATTCTGCATTATAGTGGTATGTGCAAACACTGAATGTGATCTACAGCACTATTGTAACTTTAAAATATTCTTTACTTTGTAAGTTGTGAATAAAAGTGAATCCCCAATTGTCCAGTTCGCCATTCTATTATGGCTTTTTTTTTTAATTACTTTCAATAAATAAAACAGCAACCTATTTCTTATATCAGAACATGTACAGTAACTTGAATCTGCTTACTCTATCAATTTTCCAAATAAGTTGCGCCATTATTATCCAAACAAGTATCTTGGAATATATTTGACTTTGTCACTAGATGCATTACTTGCTCTTGTAGCCATCTTATTTGTACATTTCTTTCCAATTGGTGACATGTAAAGTTTGTATACATCTCTAAAAATTTCACTGATATGTATTCATACATTAGACTGCACATAGCTTTATTTTTTCTTTTTTACTGCAATATACTAACCCAGACTGTGTTACTACTACCTCTCTGCAAATAAATGTTAAACAAAAAATAAATGCTTACTTCTGAAGAAAAGATTAAATCTAGAAGGCATTTATTGCGAGACGGGCAAAACCTGACGGCTGGTTAACTTCCATATGAAGCTTACTAAGTAGGAAAGCAGGCAGTCAATCCTAAAACAGACTACATTTGTACAGAGTACATTTTTGGCATACTTATTCTCACCAATTCAAATGTCCTCAATGACTCTATGCGCAGGAGTTCACTGTCTCAAAAAATGACTTATGGTAATAAACCCTTATTTCTTCACAAGAATCCCTAAGCATAATAAATATACACTTACAGTAACAAATAGCGAGATTCGTATTACAAGCAAACCACCAACGCAAACAAGTACACTACAATTCAAAAGCAATGAACTACAATAAAAGGACGCAATGAGAATAACAAGTATAACTAGAAACAAGCACCAGATCAGACCAACACAGAAAAAAACAAACAATTACCAAGCAAGGGACACATTATTGTTACGGACCTGTCGTTTAAGAAGACGTACCCTACTATCATTACCCCCAAACCCCTTAACAAAACAGGTACAACAAATTACAAAATTCAGAAAGAAACTAGTTCATCATCTAAACTTGTACAGAATACAACCCCAGAACAAGTCTGACCACTATAGCTTAGCTTACCTTTTACTGCTGTAAAATAATAGATGTTGAATGTAGTCGGGTAAATAAATCCAACTTCTTCGCCGCGATCTCACTCCTTCCTTCACCGCAAATGAAAAAAAAAACGACCGAACGGTGTTTTGGCGCATGCGCATACCAGCTGAAAGACGCTGGCAAGAAAAAAAACGTGAAAAAAGTAATTTTGCGCATGCGCAGAATAGCTGAGGGACGCGGACGTGAAAACACACGGAAAAAAAGTTAATTTTCAATTTAAGGGTCGCGGGCCGCATGGAAGAGCTCTGGGGGCCGCGGGTTGGACACTCATGTTCTATGGGGACAGTCCTCTTATCCCACTTAACTGTCACTCTCTTCCTCATCCAAATAAATTCCTTCAAATCATTAGCAGTTGTTTATAGCTTATTCTCTGGTTGATAAAAAAAAAAATATGCCTGACGTGTATATAAAACTAAAGGGACTAAAAACATTTTCACTGTGTTTGTCTTCCTCTCCATAAGCAAGAGCTTCCAGTTTCTCATTTTTTTGTATTATCTTTTGTTTAATGTTTAACCACATATCCTTAGCTGCCATAACAAACATTTTAATGTATACTCCTAAAATCTTCGTTATTGTGACCCCTTAAATGTGAGTATTGCTGAACCAATCCACAAGTGGGCACATAATATCACTATAGCCTTTGTTTTGTCATTAATTGTATATCCCAAATATACTTCAAACTGCCTCAGAAAGTGTCACAACACGAAAATGTAATTTTCTGGGTCTATCAAATACAAAATATCATCTACAATTAAAGCCATCTTTCTTGATCACCATACCAATTATCTCTTGAATTCCGGAGTCCCTTATTTTCTTTGCCAGTGGCTGTAAATGTAAAGCAAATAGAGGAAAAAGGATGTCCCTGGTTGTTTTCAGCCACGCAGCAATCTGAATGGTTGCTCTAGGACATGAGTGTCCAGCCCGCGGGCCGCATGCGGCCCCCAGAGCTCTTCCATGCGGCCCGCGACCCTTAAATTGAAATTTAACTTTTTTTCCGTGTGTTTTCACGTCCGCGTCCCTCAGCTATTCTGCGCATGCGCAAAATTACTTTTTTCACGTTTTTTTTCTTGCCAGCGTCTTTCAGCTGGTATGCGCATGCGCCAAAACACCGTTCGGTCGTTTTTTTTCATTTGCGGTGAAGGAAGGAGTGAGATCGCGGCGAAGAAGTTGGATTTATTTACCTGACTACATTCAACATCTATTATTTTACAGCAGTAAAAGGTAAGCTAAGCTATAGTGGTCAGACTTGTTCTGGGGTTGTATTCTGTACAAGTTTAGATGATGAACTAGTTTCTTTCTGAATTTTGTAATTTGTTGTACCTGTTTTGTTAAGGGGTTTGGGGGTAATGATAGTAGGTGCGTCTTCTTAAGCGACAGGTCCGTAAGAATAATGTGTCCCTTGCTTGGTAATTGTTTGTTTTTTCTGTGTTGGTCTGATCTGGTGCTTGTTTCTAGTTATACTTGTTATTCTCATTCGTCCTTTTATTGTAGTTCATTGCTTTTGAATTGTAGTGTACTTGTTTATGCGTTGGTGGTTTGCTTGTAATACGAATCTCGCTATTTGTTACTGTAAGTGTATATTTATTATGCTTAGGGATTCTTGTGAAGAAATAAGGGTTTATTACCATAAGTCATTTTTTGAGACAGTGAACTCCTGCGCATAGAGTCATTGAGGACATTTGAATTGGTGAGAATAAGTATGCCAAAAATGTACTCTGTACAAATGTAGTCTGTTTTAGGATTGACTGCCTGCTTTCCTACTTAGTAAGCTTCATATGGAAGTTAACCAGCCGTCAGGTTTTGCCCGTCTCGCAATAAATGCCTTCTAGATTTAATCTTTTCTTCAGAAGTAAGCATTTACTTTTTGTTTAACATTTATTTGCAGAGAGGTAGTAGTCACACAGTCTGGGTTAGTATATCGCAGTAAAAAAAAAAAAATAAAGCTATGTGCAGTCTAATGTATGAATACATATCAGTGAAATTTTTAGAGATGTATACAAACTTTACATGTCACCAATTGGAAAGAAATGTACAAATAAGATGGCTACAAGAGCAAGTAATGCATCTAGTGACAAAGTCAAATATATTCCAAGATACTTGTTTGGATAATAATGGCGCAACTTATTTGGAAAATTGATAGAGTAAGCAGATTCAAGTTACTGTACATGTTCTGATATAAGAAATAGGTTGCTGTTTTATTTATTGAAAGTAATTAAAAAAAAAAGCCATAATAGAATGGCGAACTGGACAATTGGGGATTCACTTTTATTCACAACTTACAAAGTAAAGAATATTTTTAAAGTTACAATAGTGCTGTAGATCACATTCAGTGTTTGCACATACCACTATAATGCAGAATAATGGATTTGCACAGAGAAGTATAGTATTTAATAATGGGTGGATAATTAACACTTTCCATGTGACAGATTCCAGGCATTTACATTAACATGCGGTACTTGGTAAATGTGGCAGGAGTTCAGAGGTGATGTAGAGTGATGGTAAGATGAATCAGTGAATTTTGGATGGAGTGGATTCAGTGACTGACAGGAATGTTTGAGTTCATCAGTGACCTTAAAGGGATATTCCCAGAGATTTTTTTGTTTTGATTCTGGTGTTTGTTTCCATTTCATTCTGGGTTTCTGAGCATGTCCTAGCTTTCGCTTTGTGGGTTGGGGTGAGTGCAGGAAATTTCAATTATTTTAGTCAAATTCCATCTCAAATTGCAGTTGTACTCACTACAGCTGTCACAGAGTCATTCATAGGATCATATGAGGTTACTAGGCTGTTGGCCCTGAGGCCCTTATAAGCCTAGCCAAGAGTTTGGCCCATGTTTAGACAAGTCAGCACCCAATGCCCCTGTCCAGCAAGGACATTTCCCATCTAGTTATCCAGGTTGTGCTTAAAAAGGGGTAAAGAGGTACTCTGCTTGATGTGGAGAGGGAGACTATTCCATAGATGAGGGAGTCACTGGGACACAAATCTGTCCCGCCAACAAGTCTTGTTGATGTCACAGACCAGGTTGAGGCCGTGCGTGTGGGTTACTTGAGTGGAATGTGACCTGCGGATATGCAGCAGTCTCATCAAGGTAGGGTCCATGATTGCCTTGTATGCCAAACAGAGGTCACCTCTGAGGAGTCTGTATGAAACTGAGCAGAGGAATAGGGCTTTTAGCCTATCTGTGCATAGTAGATGTTTGAGGCCCTGGATTCTCCTGGTGAGGAACCTCTGTGGTCTCTCTAACTGCTGCATGTGCTTTGCAGTGCGTGCGAAGGTGCCTTGTACTCAATAATGGGCCTTATAAGGGAAGAATACAGGGATGTTATGTTCTCCTTGTCCCTGGATGAGATACCCTAACTTATGAGGTGGACCATGTAGGAGGCTTTCCGTACCACAGAAGCAACATGGTGGTCAGAAGTCAGGCTGCTATCAACTTGGGTGCCCAAATCCCTCACGACTGATTGACTGCTTAGGTCTAGGTCTAGGACGTTATTAATGTGATAATTTGTGGGGATGTCACTCTCCCCAAAGGGGATGATGATGCATTTTTTGGTATTCATCTTGAGGCC
Organism: Protopterus annectens; assembly: GCF_019279795.1. Taxonomy (NCBI): domain Eukaryota; kingdom Metazoa; phylum Chordata; order Ceratodontiformes; family Protopteridae; genus Protopterus; species Protopterus annectens. Next base: position 706,413,922 of record NC_056730.1, on the reverse strand, counting down.
ATGTTTCTGGCACCAGTAATTTGTCTGAGTGAGACCCTCTTGGAGATGTCCACATTACTAGGGGAATTGATGACTGCACCCAGCTTGCAGTCATCTGCAGACTTCGTCAGCCATAGCCCACTGGTTTTGGCCTGCACCTCAGAAACGTATATCCCAAATAACAGGCCCCAAGACTGAACCCTGGGGTACTATGCTTGTTACGGGTCTACTGCTTGAGGTGGCTTCCCTTATCTTGACTATGTGGATTCTATCAGTGAGCCAGTTTGCTACCCATTTGGTAACATATGGATTGATGCCTAGTTGAGAGAGTATCCATTATGCCTGAGTGGGGAATATTCATTAGTTTTGCCTATGTTTTTTATCTGCAGAGAAAAGTAGCCTTTTAGGATTTTTATGACTTCACTTGCTATTACAATCTGTGATAGTTATACATACTAATTTTGAGATTGCTTTACTACAGAGTAAGGGAAATATGTCAGTAGACTGCTAAGATTTAGTATGACTTCGCTAAACTGCACTCTCTTGAGTCAGAGTCCAGTGGCCTTCTAGCTTCAAGAATAAGATGGTAACACATGTAGTAATTGGCACCGAGTTTGGTGATTACCTTTTTAGAATGGCTTCTGTAAGTGAATGGAAGGAGAGGCTGGGACCTTCTGCAAGTCCTAGGTATTTGTACTGCTGGACTACAGCACACAAGTTCTACTGCTTTATCAATGTGAATGTAGGTTGAGGAGCAAGTGTGTGTGTGTGTGTGTGTGTTACCTAAAGTCATGACAGCTGTTTTAGAGTACTTTACAGTTAGTATGTTTTTAGATACCAATGACTTAGTTTAAATTCTTTTTGTTGGTATTTTGAAATGCGGAGGTGGAAGCTCCAGTTCTATACAAAATAATGTCACCAGTACAGAAAGAGCTATTAGAGAAGGTAATACCAAGTTAATGCCATTTATAAAAATGGAAAAAGGGATATGCCCAAGGACTGATCCTTGGGGAGCATCAGCCGTGAAGGAACCTTATGCCATGATACTATTTCCTGACTGGATTCTGATAGTCACATGTATAGTTTAGACTAGAGAACCAGGAAATTGCATTGTTGCTAAAGCAGAATAATCAAAGCTTGCTAGGTAGAAATAAGGTTCACGCTTTCAATGCTCTGGTTACATCTAAAAATATGGCTGCAAAGACATGTCCTTTTTCCAAGACTGACGGAAACTAAAAGTACTGAATTACTTTAATTTCTACAAAATTGTTCATGACTGATAGATTTGTCTGATACTAGTACATTGCCTCGGAATTAAGTTTTCCTTTTAGCTTTACCAGTAGTACTACAGACAGTTGTTAGTGTGTTTTGTTTGCTCTTAAATCAATGCTGAGATTCTGATGATAATCCGTACTTGTTAAGGTGTTCCAGGGATGATATCAGTAGTAAATGGCAATTTGTATGATGTGTTCACAGGTTAATATTAGGCTAACGGCCATTAGGGCCCTTAGAAGCCCAGCTACACATCCCAAACTTTTTTTTAAATAATTAGAATGAGACATTGAATTTTAGGGCAAATATTATGCATTTATTAATTTATTTATATTTATTAATTTATTTATTGTTCAAATTAACCTACAATACAGCCACATTAGTCCGCATAAACCTGTGTGTTTTTTTTTGCTCTTCAGTTAATGTGAGACTTTTTTTTTTTTTTTGGTCCTCACTTGCCGTTTGCCCCCAGACCATTTCTGTTGACTCAATGCGGCCCTTGCAATTGAAAAGGTTGGACACCCCTGCTCTAGGAGATGGTCACTGTTGATATGACACTCTGACTCCATGCCCAAAGTAGGGGAAAATGGGGTGATGCAAAGAGAGAGGAACACTCGCACCTTAATTCTTGCCACTGACTTCATATATTCCAATTAACAGTAGTACTGTATTAGGAAGTGCAAATCCTTCCATTGCTGTACTCGTAAAATCTCAGATTACTCTTCCTATTGCTTTCTTTGCTTCAAGACTTACCAGCAGCCACTGTATTTTCTTACATTTTGCGTCCCTGTGGATTATCATTGTTCTACTAATGTCAAACTTTTGCCTCACCAGACAAAGCCACATTGATCCATATGTATCAGTTTTGATAGCATCTTTGCCTTTCTCTCTGCTATTATTGTTATAAACACTTTATAATCGTGGTTTAAAATTTTAGTGGATCTTTATGAAGCTGGAGCTGTTGGGCCTTTACCCTCTCTAGGTAATACAGATATCACAGCTTTCCAAGATGCTGGTGTTCCTCCCCTTTGAAAGACTGTTAATACCTTGCATGTCCTTACCACTTTTGTCCCTCCTAACTTCCAGACTTCCACAGGAGCACCATCTGTTCCTGGATACTTATGCCTGTATTGAGTATACATAACTGGTTTTCTCTCATCTCGTCTCTCATTTTAACTGTTAGAGGAAAATGACGCTCAATAACTAACCTTAGTATAATTAAGTCATCCATAAATATTTCCCATTTCTGCTTTTTCTTTGCTTCCACATTCCTCTGTTTTATAAAAATTTTCATAAATTCTTCAATATCTCTAATACCTCTATAGGATCTCTGGTTATGTTCCTTGTCACAGACTCCCTAAGTTTGCAACATTCCTTTCTACTTTTGTTGCTTAAGTCATTATGCTAAAAGTTTGTGTGTTCCAGACTTACCAAAAGTAGTTACTTAACAGTCTTTCTAAGCTCATGCATATTATCCAAATACTTCATTTTCCCTTTAGCACTCAGCAGTTACTCTTCTGTGAGTTTCCCTTATTCTGCAGTACTTTAAATGTCAGCCCTTCTAAATAATTCCTATTAATACTTGACCATATCTCTTTCCCTTTTATTTTTACCTTATTTTTAAACTCCATTTTCATTTTTTTCCGCTTACTAGCTATCCCTTTTGAAGAAATTTGTATCTTCCCTATTTTTTGAATAATCTCTATTCCTTAATTTTTTTCTCTTTAACAGGTAAGTAGGAAAATGCCAGTGCCTCATTTTTACTTCATTATCCTGCATTTTTATCTTAGTTTTTTTGTGTATGATCTAAAGTAGTTACTGAATGTGTCAAATTCTTTCTATTAAATCTACATGCAAATATGAAATAAATTTCTATCCAGTCTAGCCCAGTTATTGTACCTTGGAGCAATATGTAAACTCTGTCAGAGTTCCTACTACTGAATGTACATCTTTCGTACTAAATGTTTTAATACATTTCTTCATAAATCGACCCTCTTTTTAAATTGCTAGGTTTTCTGGTTCACCATCCAAACTGTTGTGTTGTATTTGTGGCTTCTAAGTTAGCTGGAAGGTCTGAGATTCTGCAACAAGAGCTGATGATTGAAAGAGTGCATATAGGGTACCACTTAAAACACAATCAGGAATTGTAAATTTTTCCTGATTCTGTTCTTTCTTCAGCTTTGCTACAAAAGAAAAGGTATTCGGGTATCAGTGGCTCCCATAAGTCTTTATTTGATGGATTCCATATTTTTGTTGAGCAAGTCTGTTCTCAAGAAACCAGGGAATGGCGAGATGAATTTCAGCCACCTATGAAGATAATCACACTTCAGAACAGATTGAAATACAACCTTGTCTATCCTGCAACGGTACTTGCCAAGACAGTTCAGTATCTTTCACTTTGGCTGAAGAAGCCTTTAAAAGACTGCAACAGTTTTCTTCTGTTTGTTTAGACAGTACAAGCACTTCTAAGCCGAAGCACATTAATCCTAGTTCAAACTCTTCTTAGTGCCCTTTGTATTCCTTCTCAGTTTTCAAAAGCCACATCATTGATCATCAGAAAGCCACACGTCTGCTTGTGCAGCTAAAAACCTATAAAAACAGATGATGTTAAGTTGTTAAATCTCACCGTTTATTCTCACTGATGGGTTCGGAGCCGATCCTCGGCTCTGACACGGCCGATAGCAAAACTCAAGGTTTGCCAGTAGCTCGAGACCAAGCCCATTATCCCACAATGCACTGCTGGAATTACCTCAGATCTAGTTTGCCGTGGCAAGAGAGATCTTGGTGATCCAGCTAGCTCGGACCATTTGTGATAGAAAAAAACAGCAAGTTCTTATAAAAAAATCTTTCTTTTTGTTTTAGAGGATAGTTGTGGATTATTGTTTACATTTTTGATATTTTCTATACTTCTGGATAGATAGTGCCCTGTTGGCTAGTTTTGTGTGGGCCTTTAGCCCTATTTAGACTTATTAATCGTCTTAGTCAGGGTTTTCTCTTTGGGCTTCTTTAGCCCTGCAATTGTTAACTATATAATTGGTATAGATAGTGCCCGGATTGGGCTTAGTTACTTTGTGGGTCTTTGCAAGTAAAGTAAAGATTTTACTGTTAAGTTTTTGTATTATACTAGTTGGTTTTACCTTAACTATGCCTGATGACAAGGAAAAATGCCATCCTAAATCGGGATTCAAGAACTGCCCAGATTGTGGGCAGAAAATGTTGGTCACTGACAGACACATTCAATGTGTGTACTGTCTGGGGGCTAAACACCTCCGAGACACTTGCAGCATTTGCCATTCCTTTTCTTCAGGAGTCCTCTTGGAAGGAAGGAGAAAGCTAACAGACAGTTGATTGCTACAGCAATCCTTTTCTGAGGTGTTGAGTAGCCATGAGGGTACTAGCTCGTCCTCCAAATCTTCAGACAAAGTGGCAAAAAAGACAAAAATTTCAGGAGGAGGGTCATTGGTTCCACAGACCTTGGAACTGAGTGTACCTTTGATTCAGAGCCAGCTCTCGGTATTGGAAACTGTCTCTGAAATTCCTTCTTCTCCTCTGCTTCAGTCAGCACCTTCGGTGCATTCTGCTAAGTTCTCAGTCAGCCTTTCGGATTTGGACATGGATCGGCTAGTGCAGAAGCTTTTACAGGCACCAGGACTTGCCAAATTGTTGTCGGCCCCGACCAGCTTGTCGGTGCCAAAGACCATGGAACCGGATTTTGCTACTCCTCCTCAGAGCCGTACTGGACTCTCTGAGCCGAAGGAAACTGAACCGATGATTGTTGAACCCATGGAGCCGATACCCGCACCGGTGTTATCGGCTCCATCTACTCGGACTACCTGACCAAGGACTCTAGGAGCCGATGCTCTCCCATTGGGTCCGGTGAGGATAGTCGAACCAATTTGTCGGTGCCGACTCTTCCTCTCGGGTTTTGGCTCAGATGAGCTCGGCTCCTACCTCGGGCTCGGAGCCCAGGGTTTTGGTGTGGGAGGATCGGACGGTACTCTAGGGTCCGTCCACTCCTTCTCGTCAGAGCCATGGTGCCTTCGATGCTATGAGGAGAGTTTTGTCTCCAAAGACAACATCAGCATCAGTTCAGCCTTCTCTCTCCCCTCAAGCTCCTGTGTCTGCTTCATCTACTGGTCCCTCTAAGCGTGGAGACCCCGAGCCTCAAGTACCCCCACAGGGCATCCTGTGCTCTTCTGAGACCTCCCCAGATCCCCCCACTCTGGAGGTGCCCAGGAAGAGTCTGTGGAAGAGGAGGCACTTAGACTCCCCACAGGAGTCTTTGACATCTGACACGGATTTGGATGAATCAGAAGGGTCCCCTTGATCCGCCTCTGAGGATATCTCCTTTGCAGAGATACTAGAGATCCTTGGTCAGAGGGGCGATTGGCAGTCCATGACCCCTACTGAGGACGAGTCTGTGCTCTTGAAGGCTTTTGGGTCTCAACCTTCCACTTCTTGGGTGTCTCCGCCTTACGATGAGCTCATGGAATTGATATCTTGTAAGGCGTAGGAGTCACCAGAGGCCATGGAACCTGTTCCTCGTAAGCCCAATAAATTCATGGCTGCCCCAGTGGACAAGCCATTTTTGACAAAGTGAGTGCCTGTTGATGCCATGGTGGTAGCTGCAGCCATCAAAAAGGAAGTGTCTGAGACATCCACATCTGTCCATCCTCCTAACAGAGATTCTAGGGTCATGGGTAGATATGGGAAATGCATGTTTAGTTCAGCGACTGTTTCTCTGCAATCACTGAACTACTTAACCCACTTTACGAGACTACAAAGAAATCTCCTGAAAGAGCTAGGAGATGCTCTCCAGGGAACGGTAGCTGCAGGGGTGGCCGACAAAGTCCACACCCAGCTCGCTACCCTAAACTCAGTGGTAAACTCGTCCATGCGTCTCATATCCTAGGCAGCTGATGGTTCGAGTAGAGCCGCTAGTCCGGGCATTGATCTTTGAAGACAAACCTGGATGCGTCTCTTTTCCTTTGCAGAACCCTTTAAGTCTTCCTTTATTAACACCCCATTCGATGGCTCATCACAGTAAAGGAAACTTTAACCAGGTGTGAGCAGGAAGGCAAGACCTTAACTGTCATTGGAGTCCGTTTTTCTACCCCCTACTCAGCCCTACCCCAAGGGCCCTAAAGGAGGGAAAATGTGGTTCCGAAAAGCATAGGGAGCCTTTCAGGACATACATGGAGGAAACCCCCTCTAGAGGCAGATGAGGGGGTTATAACAGAAGACGCCGTCCCCGCGGCAGAGGAGGTCCACAGCAACAGGGTGACAGGGGTCAGTTCTCCGGTCAACCCTACCAGCACCCATGAAAGGGGGCCCGACTGTTCGGCTCTGGAGGCAGTTGGGGGTCGCTTGTCTTTGTACTCAGACGCCTGGCTAAACATAACAGATACATGGGTACAAAGCATCATTTCCAGAGGATATTTCATACCGTTCTCTTTTCCTCCCATTCCGGTAAAGAGAATCCCAGATGTTCCACCCAATCTCAGGGAACAAGCAATCGTAGAGGTCCACAGATTGCTAGAAAAAAGTCATCCAACCAGTCCCAGCAGACCAAGTTGGATTCGGAACTTAATCAAGATTCTTTTTGGTACCAAAGAAAACGGGGGACTGGAGACTGGAGACCTATCTGGGACCTCAGCAGACTCAACCAGTTCGTAAAGAAAGAGAAGTTCCGAATGGTCACGCTTGAGTCCATTCTTCCCTTCCTAGGGAAAGGCGATTGGATGTGCTCCATAGATCTCAAGGGCGCATACTATCACATAAAGATGAACAGACGCTCCAGAGATCATCTGCGTTTCCGGCTGGGAGCCAGTCATTACCAGTTTTGAGCCCTGCTCTTTGGTCTCACTACAACCCCCAGAGTGTTCACCAAATGCATGGCAGTGGTCACGGCTCACCTTAGACGTCTAGGATTCCAGGTGTTTCCATACCTAAACAATTGGCTCCTCATCGCTACCACCAGACATCAATTGACTCAGGCAACACAATAAACACTGACACTCTGCCATCAATTAGGCATTGCAATCAACTTCAAAAAGTCTGCCTTTTCGCCATCGCAGCATACCGTTTTTATAGGAGCAGAGTTAGATACCTCAGCTACCACTCTACGTCTTCCTGTCGAAATAGTCTCACTTCTCCGCCAACACGTCGGCTCACTGCTGTCAAAGAACAAAGCTACAGCAGCAGAGATATTGAGGGTACTAGGTTTGATGGCGACAGCAATCCTGGCTATACCAATCGCAAGGATGCATATGCAAATTCTTCAATGGCTCCTCTTTGCTCAGTGGTCGTACCAGAAACCATCGATGCACCACATGATTCTCATCACAGATTCTTGCAAGTGAGACCTTCGGTGGTGGTTGACGTCTCTTCATGTCGCAATCTGAAGACCCTTTGCCCCCCCCCCCCAGTAGCCACTGTGACCACGGACGCTTCCATGATAGGGTGGGGGGACATATTTTCAGGGAAAGACTGCCCAAGGCACATGAACAGATCAAGAATCACATCTGCACATCAATGTTCTAGGGTTGAGAGCGGTACTTCTGGCGTTGCAGTACTTTCAGGACTCTCTCCCTCTAGGGACTATTGCAGTTCAGATGGACAACATGTCAGTAGTCTGGTACCTGAACAAGCAAGGTGGAACCAAGTCTTACCCCCCTTTGTCGAGAAGCCCTCCGGGTCTGGCAGTGGGCTGTGTCCTAGCGTTTTCCGTTAGCAACGCACATCCTGGGGAAATCCAACGTGATAGCGGACAAGCTAAGCAGGGCGATATTACTCCCTCACGAGTGGTCTCTCAAACAACTGGTTGCGGGGTTGATTTTCCGCAAATGGGGCCAGCCTTGCTGCAACCTCTTTGCCAGCCACATCAGTTCAAAATGCAGAAGCTACTTTGCCCTAATACCACTTCCCAGTCATCCTCCGAGAGATGCACCTTTACACGATTGGCCCCCAGGTCTCCTTTATACATTTCCACCCTTCCCATTGATACCCAGATTTTTACAGAAAGCAAAATCGCTGGGAAGGACTGTTATTCTTATAGCCCCAAACTGACCTCGACAGTTTTGGTTCCTGTTTCTCCACCATCATCTGTTGTAAGATCCATGGATCCTGGACCCAGTTCCGGACCTTCTGATGCACCTGTTAGGGGACCTCCATCCTTCACTGCAGTCCCTGAAACTGACTGCTTGGCTAATCCACTTCCCCTAATTGCCAGGCTTCATTCAATTTCAGAAGATACAAGACAAATTCTCTTGTCTTCTCACAAGCCATCTACCAGGAAATTATATGGCAGTAAATGGAAAAGGTTCTCAATTTGGGCCAACGCGCAGAACATTGACCCTTTCCAAGCTCCGCTATCATCTATTTTAGAATTCTTAAAGATTTTTAAGGAAGGGGGAGCAGCTGCTAGCTTCCATCTCAAATTTTGGGTTTGGTGGCTCAAATGTTATGGGCCGTAAATTATCTAAGACTTTTCTTAAAGGCGTTCTTCACATGAGACCTCCTATCAAAATTCCCTGTTCTCCTTGGAATTTAAACTTTATGCTTTCTCAAACAATTCTTCCCCCCTTTGAACCAGCATCTTCTTGTGATCTTAAATATTTATCCTGGAAAACTATTTTTCTTGTGGCCATTACAGTGTGTCAGAACTTCAAGCACTATCGGACCACCTTACATGATTTTCCATGCTGATAGAGTATCTCTCAATAAATCCCTCATTTTTACCTAAAGTCTGTTCTGAATCAAATATCAATCAGGTAATTGAGCTTGCCAGTCTTTTTTCCCAACCACTCTAGCAAATTGGAATACATGCTGCACAAACTTGATGTACACAGACAGCTCAGATTTTATCTTGACAGAACTAAGGATATTAGAAAATCAGATCAACTTTTTGTATCCTTCTCAGAAGCCAGAAAAGGCGATCCAGTGGCTAAAACAACCTTATCTAAATGGTTATCCGATTGTATATCCTTTGTTTATGAGAATGCGAGCATGCCATTAACACACAAACCTAAGGAGCATTCTACCAGAGCCGTCTCTACGTCTTCTGCTTTTCAAGCTAAATTGCCCCTTGACAATATTTGCACTGCAGCCACTTGGTCTAAGCCTCATACCTTTATCACGCATTACAAAGTAGATAAAGCTTCAAAGGACAGGTCTTCCTTTGGTTCCACAGTACTGAAGAACATACTTCCATGAGCCTCCCAAGATTGAGGGTGCTAGGGACGCTACCCATCAGTGAATAAATGGCGAGATTTAACAACTTCACATAAAGAAGTTATGTACTTACCATAATGTTCCATGTGAGTTGTTTATCTCACCTTTATTCTCACGTCCCTCCCTCCTTCCCCCTCCTGGCTGACTGTTGACTTAGAGGCTAGTACCATCTTGGTTATTCAATATTTCTTCTTTCCCTTTGGAAAGTGTTCTTGACAGTAAAAAATAAAAGGGTATATATATTTATATATACTGTTACTCGCAGCAAACAAGATCTGCGGTAATTCCAGCAGTGCATTGTGGGATAAGGGACTTGGTCTCGAGTTACTGGCAAACCTAGAGCTTTGCTATCGGCTGTGTCGGAGCCGAGGATTGGCTCCAAATCCATCAGTGAGAATAAAGGCGAGATAAACAACTCACATGGGACGTTATGGTAAGTACATAACTTCTTTTTCTTCGTGTTTCACTGTTGCAGTCATCACATTTGGGTTGTCTGCCTGCAGGCAGCCCTCAGCTGGCCTGAATATCAGAGTCTTCGGATTTCTGCGTCGGATGCTGTCGCTTCTTCCATGACGTCAGGTCGTCAAGGGTATAAAACATGCAGCAGACGCCATTACATCAGTCTTTCTTGCTGTGCGGTGCCTGAAGCAAAAGCAGTTCACAAGTGCCAGTCGGCTGACTCCTGATATTTTTGTTTTCGAGTTTCAGACCCGAAATCTTCAAAAATAAGTTAAGTACCCCATTGGGGATCCTTTTTTCCTGCTCTTACCGATGTCAGAAAACATTAACAATTGTCTTGCCTGTGGAAAGCAAATACCTCGTAGAGATTTTCATTCTTACTGTGTCACCTGTTTAGGCCCAGACCACGACGTCCCTCACTGTCGGTTTTGTGCCTTGTTCAATGCCCAAACTATTCATCGTCGGGCTATTTTTGTAACTAAATACTTACGTTCTTGATCTCTGTACTCCGAAATGGCTTTGTTAGGCCATCCAACTACCAATCTTCTGAAAAACATAAGGATAAAGACAGAGACAGACTGCATAGGTCCAAAACTGCCGACAACCCTTAGGTTAAGCTAGTCGCCAGTCCGCCGGTACTCAGTGAGGCACTTTCGCAGCCCCTGATACTCACTACTACAGATTCTCAGGTCTCTACTGAGACCCATTTGGTGTCTGGTAATGCCGCAAGATGCTTCTTTGACTATGGTACCTGCTGATGTCTTTACCTTGGGTGGGCCCAGAGCCGCTGTGCAGGCACCGGCTTCTGAGGTTATATTCAGGCCTACGGACTTTCATATTAAACCGATGGCATCGTTTCCAACTAGAAGTACCGAATTCCTTAGGCTTAAAACTCGTACTACGCCTAGAAAACCGACGACCAAACTGCTCACTCAGGCCTATATGCCTCAAAAGCAAATGCTTAGAATGGCTGAAGACCTTATTACCTTAATTAGGGGAAGCCAGCCTTTCCCCTCTGAGACCTAGAACCGATTTTCCTTCTGATTCTTCTGATCAGGAATCTGATATCTCTGCTCCTTCTGTTTACCAGGATTTGCCCTCATCTACTTATGAGGATTCTGATGCAGCGAATTCCATTCCCTCTGCTTCCCCTGCAGAAGATTTTTCTTTTGGTGAAACCTTGCTTACCCTTGGGGAGCATTTCTGCTGGGAAAGTTAGGACTATTCTGAGTCCAAAAAGAGACTTGGGGAATTCTTATTCCTGCCTCAACACAGGTCTCTAGCTACCCCTCCTGTTCTGGCTATTGTAGATGATGTTTTCTTGGAATCTAGCCTTACCCCAGACACTTTACCTCCAGCTCCCAGAAAACCTGACAGGTACTACTGAGTATCTGACTTTCACAAGTTCCTCTTCAAGAATCCTACTACACATCTCAGACCATTTCCCAGGGACCAAAAGGCATTAAGGCTACTGCTGCCAAAAATCCTACCCTTTCTGATACAGATTCTAGAGCCTTAGACAGATGTGGTAAGAAGGTTTACACTTCTGCTACTTTGGCCATTAAGGCTTTAAATTGCCAGTTTCATATGTTGAAGTATCAGCAACATATTATGGGACTACTTAAACAGAAAATTATGTTGATTCCTGACTGTGCTGAACACAAAGACTTGCAAGATTTAATGCATTCTGCAGAACAAGTTGGTAAACATACTTTGCAATAGGGTTTTGTTGCTTTAGAAGCATCTTGCAGGGCTGCTGTCACTGGGTCTGTACTTAGAAGGCATGCTTGGCTTAAGGAACAAAACTTGCCATATCATGTTAAAGCTAAATTGCTGGATGCACCCTTAAACCAAGACCGCCTTTTGGCAACAAAGCGTAGGATGTCCTCAAATGGATGGAGGAAAAAGATGAATCTATGCAAATTGTTAAAGATTTTCTACAAGTACAGTCTCCCAGATTCAGTAGGCATTGGTCTTCAAAGAACTGGTCCTTTCCAGTCCCTTCCAGGCCTTCTCAGTCCAAACCCAGGAACAGCAGACCACCACGACTCCAGTCTCAGGCTATGCACAGATCTAAGCAGTGGGGGGGCTCCCACTTCCAAAGCAGGGAGTAGTAAGCCATCCCCCTATGGAAAAATGGCACCATGACTTAAACTTAATCCTTCCAAGCCCTGCTAACTACATGCTCCCTTAGGAGGAACGCTCGCCCTACATGCAAAAAACTGGGAACTCATTACCCAGGGAAAATGGGTTTTGAACATAGTTTCCCAAGGATACAGATTCCACTTCCACACACTACCAACCCCTAATGGTTGGCCAGACCTCCCCCCAAATCAATGGGCGGAGGCCCAACAGCAGGTTCTCACTCTTTTCAGTATCAGGGCTATTCAGCCTGTCCCAGCAGAGCTAAGGGGACAAGGTTTTTATTCAAGACTTTTTCTGGTACCCAGAAAAGAAAACTCCTGGCGTCCTATGCTGGATCTCTCCATTCTCAACACCTTTCTGGTGGTTCCATAATTCAAAATGCGAACTGTTCAACAGCTTCTTCCTATGCTAGCCAAGGATGCCTGGCTGGCAACCCTAGACTTAAAGGAAGCTTACCTGCACATCCCAATAAGAGAATCCTGCAGACAATACCTAGGCTTCAGGGCGGGCTCCATGCAATTTCAGTTCTCTGCACTTTCCTTTGGGTTATCTACTGCACCCAGGGTGTTCACAAAGTGTCTAGCTCCAGCCATTGCATTTTGCAGGCAGAGAAATATTCAAATTTACCCCTACTTGGACGATTTTCTGACTCGGGCAGAAAGCCAGGACTTGCTATTACAACACCTGGCATTTGTAAAGAAATTTCTAACCTCACTGGGGTACACCATCATCGAAAAGAAATCTCACCTAGTACCCTGTCAATAGATTGTATTCCTGGGAGCAAGCTTGAACACAACTTCCCAGATGGCATTCCTCACTCCGGAGAAACAAGTTTATTTGACAACATACTTCAAACTATTGGCCACAAAAACCCAGCTATCTACAAGGAAAATACTGCAAGCTGTGTGGCTCATGGCCTCTTGCATTCTGCTAATTCCATATGCAAGACTGCATATGAGAAAACTCCAGTGGTATCTAAAAAGTCTGTGATGTCAACATTCTCAGGACCTGGAAACAATGATTCCTTGTCTAAGGACCGAGTTCCTTTGATGGGCAGAGGCCTGCTACCACAAGGGATTCCCTTTCACTCTACCCCCTGCTGCCCAAACCCTAACATCAGACTACGCATGGAGGGGCTCACATGGCAGGGCAGTGCATTCAGGGCAAATGGAACCCGAGACAGATGCACCTGCATATCAATCAAAAAGAAATGTTAGCTGTACAGAATGCTCGGACAGCCTTCAAAGACCTTATTCTTCCAGGACAACCATTGGTAAAGACAGACAACACCACAGTTATATGGTACTTAAACAAGCAGGGGTGAACCCACTTCTACCCTCTCTGCAGATTAGCCATAGCTCTGTGGAGCACAGCCTTGAGCTACCAAGTGCACCTACAAGCTCAATTCCTGCCAAGCAAACTAAATTCACTGGCAGACGACTTAAGCAGAAATGTCATGGATCCACACGAATGGAAAGTAGAACCCAAAATATTCAAGCTCTTGAGGAATAAATGGGGGACCCCAGAGGTAGACCTGTTTGCCTCCCCCAAGAACTACCAATTGAACAAATTATGCACCAGCACTCCCCACAGTCAAGCTTGGAAAGTGGATGCCCTGTCTTTTACCTGGGAAAGCCTCTCTGTTTATGCCTTTCCCCCTCTGCCTCTCCTCTCGAAGGTTCTACTAAAGATTAAACAGGACAAGCCAAGGACACTACTGATTGCACCAGACTGGCCACGCCAGCACTGGTATCCCCTCTTGCACAGTCTGACATGGCTACATCCATGGCACCTGCCTCAGACCCCTTCCCTGCTGTCCCAGCAGGTGGGCCAGATTCTGCGCCCTCAGCTTCATACTCTGAACCTTGCAGCCTGGCTAATTCCATGAGCTCAGAATCATCCCTCAGTAAGCAGGTGCTGGATCTCATTCTGGAGGCAAGGAGGCCTAGTACCAGAAAATCCTATGCTGAAAAGTGGAAAAGATACTGTTCCTGGAAACAGGCTCAGGGGATGGGCACAGCAGTGCCCAGCTTACCTCATATTCTAGAGTACTTAACAGAAATGCTCCACAAGGGCCTATCTTTCTCGTCAGTTAAGATTCATGCCTCTGCCATTTCAGCCCCCCCTGAGCCAGCTGCAGCAGCAGAGTTGAAATGCCTTTCTTGGAAAAGAGCCTTACTTCTAGCCATCACTTCAGCAAGAAGAGTGTCTGAATTACAAGCACTCATGGCAGTGGAACCCTTCATTATCTTCCATGTGGACACGGTTTCCCTCAGGACTAATCCTTCCTTTATGCCCAAGGTGGTGTCTAGTGTGGCCCTAAACCAGTCCATTCATTTGCTTACTTTTTTCCCCTAATCCACAAAACAAAGGGGAACGGTTACTGCACTCTCTGGACGTGCACAGACAACTTTGATTTATTTGGACAGGGCTAAGCCTCTCAGAAAATCTGACTAGCTGCTAGTTGGCTTTGCTGCAGGGGCAGAGGGGAAGGCCATTTCAAAGCAAACCATTTTCAGAGGGATAGCCCATTGCATTAATTTCTGCTACAAGCACCATGGAAAACCTTCCCCACAGGGGATAAGATCACATTCCACCAGGGCTCAATCTACCTCTACGGCATTTCTCAGAGGGGTCCCTACCAGGGACATCCTGGAAGCTGCTACCTGGAGCTCTGTACATAGCTTCATCAAGCATTACCACCGGTCTAGCTTTTCTAAATCCAGAGCTGGATTTGCCACAGCAGTCTTGCAGGGCTTAATAGCTGGCCCTAATGCTCTTTTAACTAACTCTTCCATTCCTTAGCTTTGGGAGTCAACCCAAATATGACTGCAACAGTGAAACACGAAGAACATAGTATAGTTGTGTACACTTAGCATAAATGTAGATGTTCGAGTGTATTCACTCTTCCAGTCCTGGTTACCCTCCCTCCAGCCCTGACTTCTGTTGGCTCCACCTTTCCTTCTTGTTTGGTATATATATTTTTTCATGTGTATTTGCTTTTTTGATGTGGGTGTACCATTCCATATAATTGCTTCCTATTGTGGGGGCACTTGACATCTGGGGTAAGAAAAACTGATGTAATGGCATCGGCTCCATGTTTTATACCCTTGACGACCTGTCGTCATGGAAGAAGCAACAGCATCCGCAGAAATCCGAAGACTCTGGTATTCAGGCCGGCTGAGGGCTACCTGCAGGCAGAGATAACCCAAATGTGGTGACTGCAACAGTGAATACACTCTAACATAAACATTTATGGTAAGTGTACACAACTGTACTTCATGTTGATTTCTGTTGCAACTTTCTTTATATAGCGTATGAACATCAGCTATTTTATGTACCTTTTTGTGTAATTCTGTGTTCGTTAAATGTATGTTTCATGGTTTGAAAGTTTTGCAGTGAAAATTTATAGATTTCAAAACTAAAAGATCACTGCCTCCTACAGTTTGTTGGGGAGGGGTATCGTTCTCATGTTTTTTTTCTGCTTCCTGTTGCTCTGTTATACCTCTTAAATGACAGATATGAGATGATCACATTTACCTTTTTGGAGTTGCAAATTCACTTTGTCTGTATGGTAACATTATTCAACAAAATTGTAAGATAAGCTTAGAGTTTTTAAAGGGGGATTATTACTTGTAATCTTTTGGGGTATAAAAGCACAGGAACGCATTTTATTTGTGATCGATATTAAATAGGAACCTAACAGGCTCCTTTTTTTATTTTGGTTATAGCTCCAACAGCAGTATTAGGGAGCATGTGCCAATGGGTATATCTGCAGATTTATTTGAGGATCTTCATGAATGAAGTAATGCTTTTGTTCTGGAATGTTATGACCTTACAGATATAAATAAGTGCAAGAAAATATTTTCATGTATTCATGTAATGAAACCCTTTTTTAGTTGTGTGTGAAAAACCCATTTGATACAGGAGGAAAATAATTTGCTTGGGGGGGGGGGGGTTGTCAAGTGTATTCCGCTGTTTCTGGAGATGGCCGCAAGGTTTGGTTTAGAAGAAGCATGTGTATATTTACACCCACTTCTTACACAGCTCAAAGCCATTGTCTAGAATTGGTAACATTTTTATTTCTCAGAAACACAAACATTTATTGTGCTCTGTGAGAACTTCTCCAATTTAAGTTTCTGACTATGGCTCACTGTTAGTACGTTTACAACTCTTCCCTCTTCTCTCATATCGGAGAGTGGAAATTAACCTACAGTTATGCAGAAGCCATGCAACCATCATTAAAATAATATTTTTTCAGCAATTGGGTACTGCTCATACTTCCAGATGTGTTTTTAATTTCTGGAAAGAACTGACAGGCCAATTAACGTCTACATTACTGAAAGTTAAACAAACTATCACTTTATACTAGGAATTCTTCAAACAGAATTAAATGTAGTACAGCTGGGTATGAGTAGAAGACTTTATGGTTTGGAGCAAGAATTTGACATTCTTAAAAAGAAAATTGATTCACTGTTGCTTTGTAAAAGCCTGTGAAGTTCTCCATTTAAAACTGTTGGTATGCCCCTCCTCAGTTCTAAATTCTTAGCCATTAGGTTGAAGAAGCAGCAGGTCGACAGACAGATAAAGCAAATAAAACATCAAAACTTTTTTAGCTTGTATGGTGACCAAGTGAAAATTACAAGCGTCTTTGTAGACTACTGTTCTCAAGAGTACTGAGATTGGGAATTCGTGGCCCACAACTCAGGAAATTTAGTTGTTATTCTGATTGACAAGCTTACCCCAGAAGTGCTGTTAGCTTGATTGCTTCAATCTCCCTTCAGAAAGTCATAGATATGTTGTCCCAACTAGCCACTGGGAAGACCCCAGGTTTGGCTGTACCTTTAGTAAAATATAAGTAGTATGATTATGATTTTGTCAGACTTGTTTCTAAACTAAATAACTCAAGTGGATTTCCTCCACCCCCTTTTTGGAAAGAAGTAATTATAGCTATAATTTTCATGCCAGGCAAGGAAGGACTCTTCCCTCATTCTGCAAGCCCCATTTCTATTTTAAATCATGATTATGTCCATCCTAGCACATGGACTGTCTAACTTGCCTCCTAAATTTGTGTCTGGATCAAATAACTTTTATTGCAGAATACTTTTGATAGTCTTATTAAAACTGTTTGTAATTGATAATGCATCGTCCTTACACCATCAGTTACTCAGTTTTGATGCAAAAAAGGCATTTGATATAGTAATTTAAATTTCTGTTTGGGAATTGTTAGCCTGTTGGTTTTCCTAAACCGTTTGTAGAGGTTGTAAGGTCTTCGTATATAGGAGCATCAGCCAAATTATAGATCAGTAAATCACTTTACAGCTCATCTGCTAAGAAAGGAACTAGGCTGGGATGTACTCTCTCTCCATTGTGTGTTTTATATATTGAGTCTTTAACAATCAGGCTATGTAATTCTCCAGTGTTAGGCTATTTAAAGGGATTGAATGCAAATTATTTCTATATGTAGTCTATTGATATATATATATATATATATATATATATATCGCCTAGACCACCATTGGCCTGTACTTCTTACAAACTTCAATCTTATGATTACAAGATTAACTCCACTAAAACAAAAAAGATCAACTCTAATTAGTCTAATCAAATATTAGCTCAATTTCCCTTTTTGCGCAATTCTAATTATATCATATATTTAGCTGTTCAGCTTGAGGGCCATATCCAAATCTCTTTGGCACATATGATGTATTTTTCTGAAAGGAATAAAAGCAGAACTGTGATGTGAAAGTTTCTGTTTTGACATACCTCAGAAAATTACTGTGATTTCCTGGTTTGTTCTCCCCTTAATTCTATATTTGATACAAGCATTTTTGTTTCTCCCACCTATCCACCATTTGTCCAGCATGCAGTCTTATTTAAGGCATTTTGGTTGGGGTAAAAGAAAGACCCACATATAAATTGGGATCATCCTTTTCTTCCCCTTACATGAGAGATTCTAGGCCTTCAGCATTTAAAATTATACACCCTGACTGCAAAGCTTAAAACTTTGGTGACCTAGTAAACTCCGAAAAGAAGGTAGTATTTTATTTATTTATTTGCATTTGGTTTACCAGGATAGTCCATTGGGCCAAGATGATCCCGTTTTCAATAGAGTCCTGGGGAGAAAAGCTCCAGACAAAATAATGTTACATTAGGTTATTAGAGATGATTATACATTGTAACAATTCAAGCAGGAATACATATTAAAACAAACAATACAAATGCATTATACATTGTAACAATTCAAGCAGGAAATCCATATTATAAACAAACATTACAAATAAGTTGACAATTAATGAAACTTGTATCAAATACACATTATAAGGGGTGTACAAAGTTAAAATGAGAATTCGGTACACGTTAAGAGTCCGTATTCTTGCAGAATCTCAAGACAGTATTCTAGCAGATACCCTAAATTTAATGAGAGTGCTAGAGTTAGGAGGACTTGTGAATTTTAGTGTTTGTTATGTGGGGTGGAAGCAGGAGCATTCCCACTGTAATGCTAGGTAAGAATGAAGAGATTTTTTGAAATTAAAATGGTTAGAGGTGGTACGAATGGATGGAGGTAGGGAGTTCCAGAGGCGTGCAAGGCCATGTGATAGAAGATTTTTGCCTGGGGGACGAGTAGGTTTATATATTTCAAGTAGATTTTGGTTGTTGAACCTTAATACTCTATCAGGAAGGTGCAGTTTAAAGACAGTGGACAGGGAGGGACAGAGGGAGGGGTTAACATGAGCTTATGAGCGAGGGATAGTTGAGTATAGGTGAGATGTTTGGGTAGTTCTAGCCATTTTAGTTGTTGGAGAGAGGAACAATGGTGGGTAGAAGACTTTTGGCTGGTAGCAAACCTGGCAATTTTGTTGCAACAGGAGGAGAGCTGTGTTTTTAAAGATGTTTGCAGATTGGTTAGAAGAGGGGCTCCATAGAGAAGGGAAGGAATAAGAAAGGAAGGGGAAAGAGTGATTTTAGTGGCAATTGTAAGGAAGTACTTTTGCTGATAAAGCATACCTATTTTTTGATGGGTTTTTCTTATATTTAGTTGTAGATGGGAGTTGCATTTTAGTTGGTTGTCAATTTGGACTCCAAGTAGTTTGGTCTCTGACACTAGCTCCAGAGGAATGTTATTTTGACTAGTAATAGAGAAGGTGTTTATATTGATAGAGTTGACTTTAGAGGGGGTGAAAATCATTAACTTGGTTTTAGAGGCATTTAGTGCCAAGTGATTACTTTTCATCCATTGCTCAGTGGTTGAAAAAGCATCCTGGGTTAGTTTCAGGAGGGAGGGGATAGATGTGGCAGAGCAGATAATGGTAGAATCATCTGCATATTGGATGATATTGGAGAGAGGGATAGCGGTATCAAAATCATGTATAAATATGTTGAAGAGGAGGGGTCCCTTTGTGTATGGTGTGATGTATGAACTAGTCCCTTTGTATCCCCCATGGGGGTTTTAAGATACTTGTACTATAAAAAAAAACACCATTTAAACCTCTTCAAGCTATGTTAGTCTCTTTAGTTCAGGGTGTGCAAAAGGGATTTGAAATTACAGCTATAGATAGATAGATGCTTGGCTCAAAGAATTACCAGTTCATATTTCTTAAAACTGAATTACCAGAGCTTAGAAGATGTGAAGGCTTCCACCTGTGGGAACAATTAAGTGATAGCCCCTTATCATGGGAGGTTTTTAAAACTTAATACAATTTATCAGGTCAGTACTCAGCAAGTCATCTGCACAAATCATAGGTTAGCTCCTCTTAAGTTAATCACAGTTTTATCTACTGATAAACCTTGATGAGTTTCTTGGCTTTTAGATGTAAGAGGGCCCAACTACATAAGTAATACGATAGTAGGATTATTGGATAATAATCTCATCAACTCATATGTAGTTACAATTGACAGACTTGGATGGGAGCAACAGCTGCACTTGCAAATAGAGAACATTGGGAGTATTTTTTTTTTTAATCCGCAGATATACTTCCATGTTAAGAAATTTTAGATTCTTTGGTTGGCAATGCCAGGTCAAATATTTTATACACCAGCTAAGTTATATATGTTTTTCCTGTATTTATCCCACATGTTAGAGAGGAAGTAATGGAGGTATAGGAGACTGGTTGCATATTTGTGACTATCCAGTGTTGCAAATTTTAAATATTTGTTGCACGTAATTGGATCAGATTAAGATAACAAAGGAGCTGTACTTTCTTGGGGGCACTTATTTTCCTTTCGTGTCC